>NC_057798.1:746285705-746521457 GCF_018294505.1 Triticum aestivum
GTAAGGATTTTTTTATTTTTATTTTTGAAATAAAGCAAAAACAGCCCGCCTACTAGGCCGACACCGCCTGCATATGACTAGAAACCCAATCTCTAGTTGGGCCAGGATGCAGGCCCGTACGGCCCAGTAGGCCCCACAGGGCAGAAGACTTGCAATAGGCCCACAAAGGCCTGCTTAGAGATGAGCTCGACACGGTAGCCGCGGCGGGGCTTATAAACCGGTGCGAGCTCCACTCAACTAGCGAGGTGGGACTAAACATTGTGCACTGCGGGTGGCAGCGCACCACCTTTAATACCGGTTGGTGGCTCCAACCGGTACTAAGGGGGGGGGGGTCTTTAGTACCGGTTGGAGCCACCAACCCGTACTAAAGGCCACCACCTTTAGTACCGGTTGGTGGCTCCAACCGGTACTAAAGACCCCCCCCCTTTAGTACCGGTTGGAGCCACCAACCCGTACTAAAGGCCACCACCTCTTTAATACCGGTTCGTGGCACGAACCGGTACTAAAGGTTCGCCACGAACCGGTACTAATGAGCGCCGTCCGCCTGGCCGTTGGAACCGGCACTAATGGTCACATTAGTGCCGGTTCAATTACAAACCGGGACTAATGAGTTTCACATTAGACCCTTTTTCTACTAGTGGCTGGCCCTTATTGATCTGGCCGTTGACGAGTTCTGGAATGCTCCGCCGGAGATTTTAATTGGGTGCTTGACGCGTGTAGATTGTTGGATCGGATGGGATTCGGTTGTGTGCGCCCCTATTTCAGCCCGAGTTGCTTCAGGAGGGTGTGACGCGAAGCTTCGACATCTGTTGACATTATGGGACACGTCGGTATTACGATTTCCATTGTGATGACAATGATGGAGAATGTCATGGTGGCTAAGGTTTGAGGCCTTGTAATGGTAGATCGACTCTTCATGGCGATGAGGACTTTGCTTGGTGATTCGTGACTCGTAGCAATGGCATCGGCAAGTGGGGGCAGCAACACAAGTGCACATAGTCTTAGCTTTCAGGATGAAAATCCAAGGCCTGGCCTTAATTGGTTGTGCCTGACAATGACCTTGTTAAAGGCACTGTTTTGAGAGCGCAGATCTTCTCCAGGGTGAAAACCTAAGATCTAGGATCGGGCGATGACGGTGCTTGTGCACTGTTTCCTTCTTGGAGGCGTCGCTTTTGGAGAATTTGGACTTCGGGTGTTGTCTAGGTGGTGGTTCGTGCTGCAGCTACAAGGAATTGATCAGTGTAGCAGGATTTTTCCTTTTTTTTCCTTCTTCTTCTTCCTTTTGTTTTTGGCTGTGTGCATCCGTAATATCTTTACGACCTTGTTGTTGCAGAGGCAGGGTGTAATTGATATCTCCGCGACATTAATATATTCCTCTTATCGAAAAGATATATATGTACAGAGATATGGACACGAATGGGCCCCTGCTCAGGCTGGGCTCTAGGCGGCCGCACTCCTCGCCATGCCGCCCAGGTTTCACTTTAGCAAGTTTTCACGTGTGTGTGTGTAAGAAGAGGACGGACGCGAGCTGTCGTGTAGTAGTTTTTTTTAGGACAAAAAAGCTGCCGTGTAGTAGTACTACTAGCAGCAGCACGAAAGTGCTCCTGGCAGGTCACAGCAATGGAGATAGTAATTTACCAAAGACGATGCACAAGATCACACCATGCAGTGCCCAGCAGCGCACGACAGGTCCACCGTTGGATACCAGCGTTGGCTGGATGTCGTGTATGCAGTGTCGTCCACAGAGCAGTTTCGTTTACCAAACCAACTTTTGTTGATGCTGTTTAGCATTGCCCAAAAGCCTGCAACTAAGCCTGTATGTGCGCTAGACTAATACTCCGTATCAACCAAAACAAACAAATAAACAAACAAGGTCGTGACAAACAAACAGGCCCAGAGGAACGAAGCTGGAAATGGGAGGCAGGAAGCAAACGTACTTGTAAACGGTAGAGACCACAATGTAGGATGATCTCATGTTACATCTACTCCCTCAGTTCCATAATATAAGAAACGTTTTTGACATTAGCGTAATGTAAAAAACGTTTTTATATTATGAACGGAGGGAGTATATAAGATATAGGCACACCCAAGAAAAGAAAGAAAATGAGGAAGATGAAAAATAACATGATATCTAACTGCCTGACCCGTTTGATGGGAAGGTTGAGAAATAGATAGATCCCCAATCTTGTGAATAAGTTTGTCAGTGCCGCACCCGCAGTACATTGTAGATGTTGTTTGCTGCGGTCATGGTGAGGAAGAAGACGCTGCCGGCAAGGGAGAGGGGCGCCCATGGGCTCCTGAAGTAGGTCCGAGCGATGTGCGCCCGCCAAATGCGCCACTTCTCCTGGCAGTATTTCTCAAGCTGCTGGTGCAGGATGACCAGCCTGCCGCCTTCCTCGGGCGGGTACACATGCAGGTCAGCCGACATCCTGGCGAACAGCTCCGCCACCTTGTGGCCGTCGTCCAGCGCGTTCCTGATGATCCCCTTGGAGCTCAGAAAAGCGACGTCCTCGGCGGTCTTGACGACCTTGGACATGAAGAAGAGGTAGGCGGTGAGGCGGAAGGGCGAGCTGAGCCCGACGTGCAGTCGCTTGAACGCGACCAGGTTCACGAAGATGGGCTCCGTCAGCTCGTTGACGGTGAGCGTCGGCAGGCTGAGCACGTGGCCAGCGAGGCGGATGTCGCTGATCTTCTTGGAGGACAGCTTCCTCAGGTGGATGCCGGCGTCCCGCAGGTCCATTGCCGAGATGTCGCTCCTCTGCTCTGCCTCCGCGGGCACCTGGTCCAGCTGGTGCTGATGAGAAGGCACGTCGCCTGGGTTTGTCGCCGGGACTAGTGTGCTCCTCTGCTCGGCGACGCGGCTCCACCGGAAAAGCTGGAGAGGGTGGAGCCCCTCGGGGACGACATCGTCCATCAGCTGGGTGCTCGGCGACAAGAACTTGAGCACTTGCCTCTTGATCCCACTCTTGATTAGATTTATTTATTCGTGCAGCAAAAACTTGGCTGTCAGATCATCAATAGATGCATGCATGCATGCATGATATATAAGTACGTACGTACGCAGACCGGTAGACGTAGTCCACATGCATACCGGATCTGGTCGCCCGCTCTCGACGGTGATAAGCTTGAGCAGCACAAGCAGCGGCAGCTGGTTCTCGATGAGGAGCATGTCGCGGCGGACGTAGGGTATGGTGTTGACGGCGCCGTGCCAGCCGAAGACGGGGTCGTCCACGTGGTAGTCGTTCTCCGCCGTCGCGGTGGCCGCCCTCACCACCTCCAGCATGAAGCAGCCGTCCAGGACCATGAGCCGCACCAAGCGCCGCCTGTCGCGCCACTCGGCTGGGAGGCCCTGGTACATGCCCTCCAGCTGCTCCGCCGCGCCCTCCATGGCCGCCACGAACTCGCTGAGGGGCTTGCAGGCGCGCCGGAGGAAGTGCAGGAGGGCCCTGTGCTTGTGCTCCTCCATGGGCCGGAGGGAGGCGAGGCCATGGTGGAAGGGGCCGAAGGACACCAGCTGCGGCGTGTAGGCGGTGATGTTTAGCTTCCTGTTGCGCTCCGGGACAAGGTAGATGCACGACGTCGTCCTCCACTGCTGCCGCTGCTGCATCGTCATCGTGGGCGTGCCGCCTCCTCCTCTCAGCGCCTTCTCCACGTCCAGCACCCACGTCCACGTGCGTTCCTTGTCATCGCCATTCACGGCCACGTCTGCAGCATCCTCTCCATCGTCAGCCATTTACATATATAAAAACACAAGAGCTACATGTCACTCGCCTGATTTTCAAATTTTGGGTCAATCGATTTTGGTTGAAGGAAGAAGCAGGCGCACGGGAGGAAGAAACTCGCCCGAGGGGAGGAAGAAGCTTGCTAGGCAGGCTACCCCAGTATCTATATTAGGGTTTAGGGTGGGGGCGGTGGTGGGGCTTCGCCGGAGAAAAAGCTTGGGGGGGAGGGGGGGGGGGGGGAGCTAGAGGGATGGCCGGGGTGGCGGAAGACCGGCGGTGGGGGTGGTTTAGGGGAGGAAGGGGGGCAAGGCGGTCGCGGGAGCGCCGCCGGCCGCGGTAGGCGGGGGCCGGCGGTTAGGGCTGAGCTGGATCGGCGGGTGAGCGAGAGGAAGAAGAGACGGGAGGTTGAAGACGAACAACGTACATTAGATTTTGATTTAACGGTTCAGAGTGGAGAAGGAGAATCGACTGACTCTTTCTGAAATTTCAGTCGACTGCTG
Source organism: Triticum aestivum (assembly GCF_018294505.1). NCBI lineage: Eukaryota > Viridiplantae > Streptophyta > Magnoliopsida > Poales > Poaceae > Triticum > Triticum aestivum. The sequence goes on from NC_057798.1 coordinate 746,289,928, forward strand.
CCTAGCCGTTCCCATATAAAAATATGTTATATTGCACCAACATATAATGCATCATGTAGTGTTTCGTATAAAAAGAATTTGCATACATACATAACGGCGGCGAGCGGTCGTTGCTCTTCGGTGGCGTGTGGTAGATGCACGATGTGCTCCATTATATTGCTGCTGCTGGCTTCACCTCCGACCGATCACTTGGATCGCTCTCATACTCAGATGCAAGCATTCTGCTACTACTTATAGATGGATCGACAAAAGGCAGGCACTGGGAGTAGCTAGCAAGGTCACCAACAAGTGAGCAACAATTTAATAAGCTGCATGACGGAGCAAGTAAGGTCCTCAACAAGTCAGGAATAATTCAAACGACGGAGCAAGGAATAATTCAAAGTGCCAAGTGCATGCCAACACAAGCAAAGAACAGATGCAGTGACGTGAGTGCGTAGATCAAGAGTTGATGGAACTACGTACAGCAATAAGAGTTAACCAACCAAAAGATGTCACGTTGTGCGCGTAACATGTTCGGCAATTGGTTGCGGGGTATTGATAAACAATTTTCTGCACATATTCTTGTTGGGGCGGCTGCTTTATACTGGGCATTGTCGCTTACCAGAAATGATGTGGTTTTTAATAATAAACTAGGTAGGAAGTGCGGCTTGCCGCAACCGGCAGCGGCGCGCTGCCGGGTACAGTTATATCCAATCCAATAATACATTCATAAGAGCATTGCAAATACAAAAAATAGCAATGAATACTTATTGTTCAAGCATGCAAACAAAGTATTTATTGTTGCGAAAGGAAATTAATGTGATTGCCGAAAACTAATCAGTCCAACGCAGCAAATTTACAGAGCATTTCATCCAAGCAATGCCAAAGGCAAGGCAACCAGATATACCAAAAGGAAGGGAGCATTTTTCTTCCAAAAGTAAGCCAAGACGATGGATCATCACTAAGTAAATACAGTAGTTGAGTAATTATATAGGCAAAGGGAGCCAATAGGCGGTGCGAGATAAAGAACCTAAGTAGTTATGGTAAAGCCTAATACTTGATAGCTTCGTTCGGTTGTCTTGTTGTGCGACTCCTTACGTGCCATGGTACATGAATCTCTGTCTATTGTACTGTTTGACTAATGAATTCACATGAAGTATTTGCATAATAGTATGATTATGACTTCGTAACTGCCTTCCCAAAGCGGGTAGACACTGGAGCGACAATCTTCCCTTTTTAGGCTTGACCTGATCCTTAGCGCATATCCTCGATTGATTGCTCAAGGTAACTTGCTAGGTCTCTCCATGTGATGGAGCTGAGAAATACTGGAAACAGGTAGCATATGATGGTTAAGACCATTGCTCTCACCATTCCTTGCCCGAGAGCGGTGGTAGTATTGGTCATCTCACATATGTAGTACATGATGGCAGGCTTCGTCGTACCAACAGATTGTCTGAGTCAACCATGCTCACATGGAGACCTTTTTAGCTTCTTTGTATAGAAGCACCTGCGTCCAAGGGCTGTACCATACTGGACATGCGGTCCTGCATATCGAGTATAATAGTTTAATATTCGAGAAGTATGAAATATTTAACCACAGAGAAGCGACAAACATGTTTTTCACGGTAAGAGATGAATTCAAGGATAAATCACTACACCGTATAAACTACAGTACTATATTGTTCTCTTAGTTCCACCAACTTAAATTGCTAACCATGTAGTCCAGAGAAAATTTGAACTATTATATTTCAGATCATATGATGTGTTTTCGTTTACTTTGTACGCACAGATTTGTTACCTCCTTGACCTACAATTTCATATCGTAAATAGTTTATCCAAGCGGGGTCAGTGTTACCTCTTGTCTTGGTCCTCTCACAAAGGTATGGTTTACTGCACATGGTTTCAATCCTTGGCTTTCCGACACAGTGGCGTTTACGATGGTGTCTACCTGAAAAACTGAACCAACCAGTGTGTCGAACACAACATCAATAGAATTCATAGATAATGGCACTTGCTACTCAATGCATACATACATACCTTCATCGTTACCGAGGTAGATCGGGTCATCCACTCTGCCCCTTCCATGATGTGCCTAGTACTTGAGCCCTATTAAGAGTGAATTTTAAACGCAAGAGGATTGTTATTAGCATGGGCCTAGAAAGATTAGTCTTTAACAACAAGCAATCAGATTATGGTTATATTCAAATCTCATATGCAACAATGCATTGACAACCAAAACTGGAGTTAATAGAGGGTACATCAGAACTGAATCTATAAATGTTCACCAAATCTGAATTTATCCATGCAATCGGTACATTTTTTGTAACCACGTGTTTATCAGTTAGCAGGAAAACAGTATAGGCAAAGCGATTTTCTCCTATATCAAGCTCATCAACATATAGTGAATTGTATTAAACTTGAATCTATTTACTGGTTCTACAGTTCAAAAACCTCTTTTCATGGTCAATTAGACAGAGAATTAGCAAGGGATAGGAAGAGAAAGAGAGATGCATAGAAAGATGGGGAGTGGGAGGGAGAGGAGATAATATAACTGCAAGAAACAATCACAGCCATATCGAAATGTATGGTAGCCGCAACCGCGGGTGACATCGTCCTACCATACTTCCCTCCCATGACCCTTTCTTATTTTAGAAACAAAGGGGAAAAGAGAGAAGGGAAAAGCGTGGGAGCCAGCAGGGAATCCACAGGGAAATAGCCTAATCAGCTTACCCGCCGACGCCAAAGAAGAAATGAAGAAATAAAAACCATTAGCTATTGACTGATCTCGTATAACGATGAGATTGCAAACGGTGATAATAGATTTTTGAATTAATCTATAATAGATGAAGAATATATAACTACTACATTTCCTAACAATATGTGGAGATCCTGTATTCATGTAAATAGTTTGAATTATTATACCTATGAGATGAGAAAATTAAAAACATCTTTATATCATTGTAAAAGGAAGATGCACATGTACATAGTCAAAAGTTAGGATGCCAATCATAAGAAACCTGGTAAAAGTCAATCAATAAGCAATAAAACTTTGGTGGAAGTCGTTTGGACAGTCACTTGGACGGCTGAAATAGCAAGTGCCCTGGGGAGACTCCATTTAATCCACGGTTCTAACAATGGTATATGCTAAAAATAGACATGCAAGGATTCAACACTACAACGAGATCAGGCTATAAACAATCAGTATTTAAGGCTCCTTCTCTAGTCAAGCCTAACTCAAGTAAAAATCATGTCATTATTTAGTGTTCTAGGATGATGGGAGACTTACTCAGCCACTCTTCTTCAGTACATAAATCTCATTTATCCTGTTGCCTTTTATGCTCATATATGTTGCCTCTTAGGCGCCCCATCTTGTTCTCACTCTATTGGTAGTTTTAATAATCATGCAAGAACTGCCATCTCTGCATGTCAAGAATCAAGTCAGAGTCATTGCAACTCAGGTCCAAGAAATGGATAGCGAAAGTGAAGATTCTACTATCTTGTAAGAGTAGCTTCAGTTTCTGATTCCTGGGTACATATGCCTTTGTTATTGTACTAAAGGTCCAATGTCCAACAACAACTAACCTTTTTTTTCAGAATCCTTTGATACACACTATAAGTTGCCGACCAAAATCTTTGAGCATGCACATCTGGCATAAACAATTATACCTTGTTCTAATCGACCTGCATGATGACACCGGTAAAATCTAAGATCACATATGACAATAACGATGGCGTGCGGACTATCACCAATAGGATACCTTCTAAAACATCACATTAGATTACTAAATGCAAGTATAAAATGCAACACGCACTGGACCAATAGGTTGCTAGCTCAATATGTCAGTATTTAGTGCTGGAGGTAACTGATTGGATTTAATTGTTTGTCCATCAACCACCTTTAACCAGGAAATAAGTCAGAAGAAGGCAAGCAAATTTACTTTGACGAAAACCTCAAAGAAACAGTATCCTGCAGAATCCAAAATAAAGACGATCCCTATAAGAAATATAGGAAAGATCAGCTATACCATCGACAAAGAAGACTACAGAAGATGATCTTTGATGCAAACCACAAAGAAACAATATGTGCATGCTAAATGTTTAGATATAAGTAACATTGTCTGATAGTAAAATCAAAAAGCTACTGTTTGATCCGGACAAATAAAAGCATGTGCATGCCAAAAGCTAAATGCCTAAATTAAACCAAAACAAAAGGTTTCAGAGGACAAAGCTTAATCAAGTGTGTCAAAGGATACCACAGAACAAATGTTCACCAGCCAAGAACCATCATCATGTCACATTTGATTTAGAATAAAAAAAATATGCCAATGCAGACACATAGCAGGCAGGCAAGTATCGGGATCGGCAACGAGAAGACGCACGTAGAGTCCTGGCTGAAGTTAGGGAACCGTGCCTCGCTGATCTTGGTGCTGGCGTACGCCATGCATGAGCAATTTTGCCTGATTAAATGAGATCCACAAGAATCATTCAGAATAACAAAATTTCCAAAGGAAGGCAAAAGTTTTTCCACATATCTTTGACTATTGAACAAGAAGAATAGGCAGCAGTGTATATATGAACTTAAGCAACAAACATTATATAATAGAAATTGTTTGCATCAAGTAGACCATGCCAAAAGATAAGTTGTATTCTAGAACTAAAATTCTTTGCATCCAGTTGATTATTTGTGATGCTTTTTTGTTAGTGAGCTGTAACCTAAAAGTATATGACCAAATGACAAAGTAGAGTAGAGCTAGCAAACACCTAAAAAGTCAGAAACTCTCCGGTCACAACATTCATGGCTGGCTTATCTTGCTACCAATTGAATTCACATGTCCAAATAGCACAGCATGATGTATGGTTGTCCAGGGCGGCCTGGGTTGACTAATCTAGTCATCCTTTCTTTTCGAAGCTAGGAATATGTATGAAGTTTAGTTAGTACCTTCCTTTGACGCAGTGTCGAGGTCATCGCAGGGCTCCTCCCCGTCGTAGCCACTCAACCCCATGTCCCAGAACTCGTTGTACCGGATACCGACTGCTGTAGGAGTCACCCAACACAAAGTCTGGTCAGGAATCATCAAGTATATGTATCACTTTCATGAAGCTGGAAATTTTAAATTTAATTATATAGAAAAGGCATATATGGAGCATAGGACCCCGATGGCCAGCGACTGAGCAACACGAAAGGGAGCACCATGGAAAAAAGACACGGGCATTTACATGAATACAATAGAGAAGATACATAGGCAACCATTGTCATTTCCCAAACCTATCACTTCCTCATCTGATTATAATGGTAAAATCATATAATTATATTTATCTACATCAGTAATATAACACGAAGAAAATAAATAAGCAACCATAATCATTTTTCCAAACCATTATCGCTCTTATAATTTTGTAGACAAGGGCAAAGTTCAGTTCAGGAACAGAAATAGAAAAGATAATAAGAAAGAAATACTGAAAATATAGGAATATAATTGTTTGTGAAATCATGAGTCCTGCACATGCAGAGATATCTCTTTGAGGTTGCTACTATCAAATCTTGAAGTTCACACAAGTGAAACATGTCATGGCTAAGAATTCAAAAGGAAGTAACAAAAAATCATAAGGTGAAGAAAAATTAAAGTAGCACTTGATCTATTTCTGCAGCAGCACACAATATTGGCCATGCTAGCTAGCTGCAAAATCCATGACCCACCTAATCATGTGTACGCAAGTGACAATTAATAGCAAGCCAAAGAAATGAAAATTTATTTATTTACCTGCAACACATAATCGAACAAACACATTTCCATTTCAGTAGTCTCCTAGCCAAAAGCAACACGGGCTGAATGAAAGAAGGCAAAACAACACTGGAGCGGGACCAAATGATGCATCACATAACAACGAAGTTGCAGGTTCCGGCAAGAGAGCACTCCAAACTTACCGTTTCATCAGATTATGTTGACAACAAGTCACAACGTAGATGTGATTTTGACAGCATTAATCAGAATGAATGATGGACCATGGATTCTGGAAATCACACCAAACAAACATCCATTGCCAAGAGAGAGGTAACACAACATTTTTTCCAAAGTATTTCCAGTCCTAGTGGAACAATACCAGTCTAAAATATCACAGGCAATGGTTAACAGCATGCGTATAGACCTTACATTTTTGTGCATCTTCCAAAAGTATATTCATTTACTGAGCTAGCAACATTTTCTGAATCTTGATAAGGAATCATGCATAAGTAAAAAGTGAAGCTAGGAAAACTTACAAAAGGATCAACAACAACCTTCCCCTCCGCCATGAATGTCTTAACCATCGTCTCCAAGTTTCTTCTTAAGCAAATAGTCACAGATGTGTACATCAAACCTGCACCACAAGAAACAGGATCAACCCAAAATCAAATATGCTACCGTCTTTAGATACCTAATTAGCATGGCTGGGAAGGAGAGGCGACAAGGGCGAGAAGGAGAGGCGACATGGATGAGAGGAAGATGCGTCGTGGGTGAAAAATCAGATCTTGGGCAACGACAACGAGATGCGGGCGAGGAGAGATGCGGTTGAGGGAGGGGAACGGAGATGCAAAGGTGAGCTGTGGTGCGGGTGACGTGACAGAGGCAAGCGGTGGTGCGGGCAACCCAATGGAGGCGAGCGGCAGTGCGGGCAGCAGAGGCGAGAGAGTGGGAGTGCGGCAGTGTGGGCGGCCTTGCGCGGGCGTCGAGAGAGGAGGCTGGTCACTAGAGGTGCGGTCGACGGTTCCCACGCTCATCCTGTTGATCGTGATGGCGACAGTGAGTAGTGGCAGCGGCGCCGAGGCTGAGGGTGAGGGAGAAGGGGTGGTTGCCGGACGGATGGCCAGCGGTTCCTGCCTCGTCGATGGCGATGCGGGTGCACGGGAGGACGGTGATGATGCCGGGGTCGCCCCTTGCTGTGTCCAGGGAAGGAGGCTGTGGCGACGCGAGGGGGAGCGGCGTGGCATGTTGGTGAAGGAAGAACGCGGGCACGGGAGCCGCCGCCGCCGTCGCCACATGAGGAGCAAGCGAGTGAGGGAGGCGGCTGCATGGGAGGGAGGGAGGCGGCTGCAGGAGCGAGCGTGGGAGGAGGCGGCTAGGTATCCGTCAAAGGAGCGGCCCCCTTTTATACCCCCACTACGCGAAATGATCGAAATGCCCTAGTTGGGGCATGGTATTTACATTCTGTTGCCATTGGAATTTTATCCGACGGCTCACAGCGATCTGGTAAATATCCGACGCCTCACGTGAGCCGAGCCCAAGATCCGACGGCCCGAATCGCATCAGGAAACAGATCCGACGGTCGAAAATGCAAGTGCCCTGAGGAGGCTTCATTTTGGTCTGGACTCTAAAAGTGGGATGTGGTTCTTCTCCTATGCAGATTACTCATGTATGTACATGATGGCTCCGTACTTGGTCTACACTAGTAGAAAACAGGGCATACGTCTGGGCCAGATAAGCCCATTAGTTCTGGTTCAGTCACGAACCGGGACCCATGGGGCCATTGGTTCCGGTTCGTGAGGCCAGGGGGCCTGCGGGGCCTCATGGGGGCATTAGTCCTGGTTCGTCTGGACCCTTTGGTCCCGGTTGGTGGGACGAACCGGGACCAATGGGCCTTGCTCCTGGCCCACCACCATTGGTACCGGTTCATGGCTTGAACTGGGACCAAAGGGTGGACTTTAGTCCCGGTTCATGCCACGAACCGGGACCAATGAGTTGCCTATATATACCCCTCGCCCGCGAGTAGAGCACTCCACTGCTCTGTTTTTCTACCCGGCCATTGGAGAGCTTTGTGGTGCTCGAGCTCACCTCCTATGCACACAAGGTGTTCGATGGAAAGCCCGAGCCACACTACTTAGATTTCTCCTCTCCAAGCTTGACCTCCAAGCTCCATTTTCCTCAATATTTGTAGCGGCCCGTCACGTCCCGTCCCCGTCTTCACCGCCGTCGATCGCCCGCGCCGATCTCGTCGCCAGCACCACCGTGGTGACCCTCTTGTTCTTATCTTCTTTCTGAAAGGAAAAAAAATCTTACTTGTATGTTTATATAGATACTTGTATAATTTTTTAATTTTTATTATTGCTTCTTATTATTTAGTGTGATGGTTTTGGTATCTGCCCCCATCGGCCCTCGTCCTGTCCATGATTCAGATGTGGTATATATTATCTTTATAACTATTTGGTTCATTTATTATTTATGACAATGATGCCGGCCAACGTGACATAGATTTTATTTATCTAAGAGGTATGTGAACCGGAAATTCCAACCAACCCTATTGTCGAGAGGTTAAATTTAGTTGAAGAAGAAAACGATTTCTTGAAGGAAAAAATAAAAAAATTGAGGAGGAGAAGATGATATTGGAGTTGCATGTTGCGGATGTCGTCGATGATCACAAGATCAAGATGGATGAAATGCTCTTGAAGATTAGAAAGATTAAAAAATAGTACATTCATACTGAGGCTTGGTATCATTATGTCGTTGGTTCAATTATTACCTTGGTTGCGATTATGATCGCATTTGTTTTTGCATTGAAATGTTTTACATAGTTTCAATATATGGTTTAATTAATTAGATTCTCTGGAGAGCTATATGTTGTTCAACAAGAACTATGTATATGCTTTGGTTTTAATGCGATGATGAACTTCTATTAATTTGGTCACTTAAATATCTATTCATGATGTTCTATAATGGTTTTTGACACACTTACCTATATATATAATGCACGCAGATGAACCGGCAATGGATGCATGGTGACAAACACACCTCCGAGTACATTAAGGGTGTGCATGGTTTTCTCGAAGTGGCTGAGGCAAACAAGGAGAATGGTTTTATGTGTTGTCCATGTCCTATCTGTGAGAATACGAAGTCTTACTCTATCCGGAAAATCCTTCACATCCACTTGCTTGAGAAGGGTTTCATGCCACACTATAATGTTTGGACCAAGCACAGAGAAATAGGGGTTATGATGGAAGACAACTAAGAAGAAGAGTACGATGACAACTATGTGGCCCCTGAATATGGTGATGCTGCAACGGGGGAAGCTGTTGAAGATCAAGAGGAACTAGACGATGTGCCCGATGATGATGTCCACCGGGTCATTGTTGATGCAAGGAGTCAGTGCGAAAGTGAAAAGGAGAAGATGAAGTTCGATCGCATGCTAGAGGATCACAAAAAAGGTTTGTATTCCAATTGAGAAGATGGCAACACAAAGCTCGGTACCGTACTGGAATTGCTGCAGTGGAAGGCAGAGAATGGTGTGTCTGACAAAGGATTTGAGAAGCTACTGAAAATATTGAAGAAGAAGCTTCCAAAGGATAATGAATTGCCCGACAGTATGTATGCAGCAAAGAAGGTTGTTTGCCCTCTAGGATTGGAGGTGCAGAAGATACATGCATGCCCTAGTGACTGCATCATGTACCGTGGTGCGTACAAGGATTTGAACGCATGCCCGGTATGCGGTGCATTGCGGTATAAGATCAAACGAGATGACCCTGGTGATGTTGACGACGAGCGCCCCCGGAAGAGGGTTCCTGCCAAGGTGATGTGGTGTGCTCCTATAATACCACGGTTGAAATGCCTGTTCAGAAACAAAGAGCATTCCAAGTTGATGCGATGGCACAGAGATGACCGTAAGAAAGACAGGAAGTTGAGAGCACCCGCTGACGGGTCGCAGTGGAGAAAAATCGAGAGGAAGTACTGGGAGGAGTTTGCAGGTGACGCAAGGAACGTATGGTTTGGTTTAAGTGCGGATGGCATTAATCCTTTCGGGGAGCAGAGCAGCAATCACAACACCTGGCCCGTGACTCTATGTATCTATAACCTTCCTCCTTGGTTGTGCATGAAGCGGAAGTTCATTATGATGCGAGTTCTTATCCAAGGCCCTAAGCAACCTGGCAACGACATTGATGTGTACCTAAGGCCATTAGTTGAAGAACTTTTACAGCTGTGAATTGGAAACAGTGTACGTGCGTGGGATGAGCACAAACAGGAGGAATTTGACCTGCATGCATTGCTGTTTGTCACCATCAATGATTGGCCTGCTCTCAGTAACCTTTCAGGACATACAAACAAGGGATACCATGCATGCATGCACTGTTTAGATGACACCGAAAGTATATACCTGGACAAAAGCAGGAAGAATGTTTACCTGTGGCATCGTTGATTCCTTCCGACCAACCATCAATGTTGAAAGAAAGGCAAACACTTCAAAGGCGAGGCAAATCACCGGAAGAAGCCCGCCATGTGTACCGGTGATCACGTACTTGCTATGGTCAATGATTTAAAAGTAATCTTCGGAACGGTTCCCGACGGACTATCTGTTCCGAAAAATGCTGAGGGACACGCACCCATGTGGAAGAAGAAATCTATATTTCGGGACCTACCCTACTGGAAAGACCTAGAGGTCCGCTCTTCTATCTACGTGATGCACGTGACGAAGAACCTTTGCGTGAACCTGCTAGGATTCTTGGGCGTGTATGGGAAGACAAAAGATACATCGGAGGCATGGGAGGACCTGCAACGTTTGCACGAAAAAGACGGCATGCCTCCAAAGCAGTATGAAGGTCCTGCCATCTACGCTCTTACCAAAGAAGAGAAGGAAATCTTCTTCGAATGCCTGCTCAGTATGAAGGTCCAGTCTGGCTACTTGTTGAATAGAAAGGGAATAATAAATATGGCAGAGAAAAAGTTCCAGAACCTAAAGTCTCATGACTGCCACGTGATTATGATGCATCTGCTTCCGGTTGCATTGAGGGGGCTTCTACCAGAAAATGTTCGATTAGCCATTGTGAAGCTATGTTCATTCCTCAATGCAATCTCTCAGAAGGTGATCGATGCAGAAATACTACCAAAGTTAAGGAGTGATGTGGCGCAATGTCTTGTCAGTTTCGAGCTGGTGTTCCCACCATCCTTCTTCAATATCATGACGCACGTCCTAGTTCATCTAGTCGATGAGAATGTCATTTTGGGCCCTGTATTTCTGCACAATATGTTCCCCTTTGAGAGGTTCATGGGAGTCCAAAAGAATTATGTCCGTAACCGTGCAAGGCCAGAAGGAAGCATCTCCATGGGACATCAAACAGAGGATGTCATTGGGTTTTGTGTTGACTACATCCCTGACCTTAAGAAGATAGGTCTCCCTCAATCGCGGTATGAGGGGAGACTGGGTGGAAAGGCACGCTAGGAGGGGATTCAATAGTATGTACGGACGGGCATTCTTGGTCTCAAGCACACTACACGGATCTACAGAATTCTACCTTGGTGACCCCGTATGTCGATGAACACAAGAATATTCTGCGCTCCAAACACCCGGACCAGTGTGAGGACTGGATTACCTGTGAACACATCAGGAGTTTCAGCAGTTGGTTCCAAACATGTCTCAGGTGTGAAAAAACTATTTCTGATGACTTGTACTCGTTGGCGAGGGAACCATCTTCGATTGTAATGACCTACAAAGGGTACGCGATAAGTGGGAATACATTTTACATGATTTCCCAAGATCAAAAGAGCACCAACCAAAACAATGGTGTCTGCTTGGATGCAGCAACCAAGAGGGGAAAGGACACATATTATGGTTACATAGTGGACATATGTGAACTTGACTATGAAATGATATTAAGGTCCCTTTGTTTAAGTGCAAATGGGTCAATATGTCAGGAGGCAGGGTATAGGTAGACCCACAGTACAGAATGACATAAGTGGATCTGAACAATCTGGGGTATATAGACGAGCCATTCGTCCTAGCCAATGATGTGGCGCAGGTTTTCTATGTGAAGGACATGTCTACCAAACCGAGAAAAAGAAAAGATAAGGAAGCAGATACATCATACGATGTGCCAAAGCGCCACATAGTTCTTTCAGGAAAAAGAGACATCGTGGGATTGGAGGGAAAGACAGACGTGTCTGAAGATTATGAGAAGTTTAATGAAATTCCTCCCTTCAAAGTCAAGGCTCACCCAAGCATCCCGTTAAACGATGAAGATTATCCATGGTTACGGCGCAATAAGCAAAGCACACAAGCGAACAAAAAGTGAAGACTTTCTATCAACAACTATTATGATGATGCCTTTGATGTAGAATATCGCTTTGTAACAAATGAGTTCTCGTCCGAAACCCTGATACTTCCAAAGAGATTGTCTGTTTTGTACACCAAGTGCATTGAGTTTTTGTTGTAACCATCTCAACTTTTAGCACATGCTATGTGGGTGAAATGATAATACCATGCTAACTTTCAACCTTTTCAGAGTTTATTTGTAGTGCTTTTCAATATAAGGGCCATTTATCTCAAATAATGAACTAATAGCAAAAAAATGAACTAAAAGCAAACAGAATGAACTAATAGTAAAAAGAATGAACTAAAAATAATCAATTAAAATATTCTGTTATGATCAACTAAAACAAAACTATAATATCCTTCAATAGCAAAAAGAATCAACTAAATAGCTTTTATAAAACTCCAATAGCAAAAGGAATCAACTCAAAAAACTTTTATAAACCTCTTGTATTATTGAAACTAAAATTATATAAAATTTAAGCAACCAAAATTATCAAATTATTTTATGTTCAAAACTTAAAAGCAAAAAAAAAAATTCATAAAGAATTTCTTTTGTTAGAAACTTTAATAGCAAAAAGAATTATCATAAAGAATTTTTGTGTTAGAAACTAAAATAACAAAATCTGTTTTTGAACATAATGATAAAACACAGTAATATTAAACCGCAGGAAAAAGAATCACTCAAAATCTATGTTTATAGTAAAGTTATTCAAAAACTAGTGATTCACACAAATTTAAAAAAAAAATCAAATTTAAACTATTTCAAATGGAAAACAAATGGCACTAACAGAAAGTTTGTATTTTTTATTAGCTAAAAGCAAAAGGAAATAAAAAATAAAGCAAAAAGTAAAAGAAAATAAATAATGCAAAAAACAGAAAAAACTGGGGAAAATTAAAAAATGCCACCTACTTGGCCAATACGTACCTGAATATGACTAGAAACCCTACAATGGGCCAAGATTCAGGCCCACACAAGGCCCAGTAGGCCCATAAAGCATAGAAGTGACAATTAGTCCCGTAAGCCTGCAATGGAGAGGAGCTCAAGAAGGGTGCGACAGTGGGGCTTGTAAACCACTACGTGCCCCTCTCAACTAGCGAGCTGGGACTAAAATTCTGGCCCTGGGCAGCACGAGGCCTTTGGTCCCGGTTGGTGGCACCAACCGGGACTAATGGCATCTGCTTCCCGCCCTTTGGGCTGCTGAAAAGAGACATTTGGTCCCGGTTGGTGGCTCCAACTGGGACTAAAGGTGGGCATTGGTCCCAGTTGGTGCCACGAACCGGGACCAAAGGTGTGCCTATATAACCAGGACTTGTAAATTTTCATTCACTTTCTCATTCTCCCGCCGCCGACGCCGCCCTCTGCCCCATTGCCCGCGCCCGTCGCCGCCGTCGCCGTCGCCCGCGCCCGTCGTCGCTATCGCCGTCGCACGTGCCCGTCATCCCCCCCCCCCGTCGCCGCCCCTGTCGCCACCCCCGCGCCGTGGCCGTCAGCTCACCGCGCCGCACCGATGCCGTCGCCGGCCCCGCATTGCCCCACCGCCACCACCCCGTGCCTCCGCTGCCTCGACGCCACCGCTGCCCACAGTAAGCCCCCATGCCCCTGCCCTGCCCCCTACCGCCGCCGCCACCGTATGCTGTTTTTTTAATGGATGTGATGCTTTTTTATATATGTTCATGTATATATGTATGATGTTTTTTTGCATATATGTTGATGTAATGTTTTTTTTCTGCATATATATATGATGTTTTTTTCATAGATGATCATGTGAATTTTTTTTGTTCATAGATGATCATATATATGATGTATGCATGGATGTGGATGGAATATGATGTTTTTTTGTTCATAGAATATGATGTTTTTTATTCATAGATTTTTTTTGTTCATGAGAGAGGCGGCCGGGGACGTCGAGGAAGTTGTACTGTTTAGGGTTAGAGTCGTCGAGGAAGAAGGAAAATAAGAAAAAAAGAATAAAAGAGGAAGAAGGAAGAAGGAGAAGAAGAAGAGAAGAACAGGAGAAAAAATAAGAAGAGGAAGTAGAAGAAAAAAAAGGAGAAGAAGAAAAAATAGAAGTTTTTTCTTCTTCTCTTTTCCTTCTTCCTCTCCTCTTTTTTTTCTTCTATTTTTTCTCCTTCTTCTCCTATTTTCTTCTTCTTCTTCTTCTTCTTCTTCTTTTTATGCGGAACGAGGGCGTCGAGGATCGCCGAGGGGTCGAGGGTCGGAAACTAGGCTAGAGGGTCGCAAGGGTCATAGAGGGATCAAGGGTCATCGAGGCCGGTCAAGGGTCAAGGGTTTGAGGGTCAAGGGTTCGAGGGTTCTAGGGTTCGAGGGTTCGAGGCTCGTCGAGGGGCCAAGGGGTCGAGGGTTCGAGGATCGCCAAGGGGTCGAGAGGTTGCCTAGTGTCAAAGTATTGAAGAAATTCATGGCTTCATCATTAGCCGGAAGTAACCGGGGCATGATGGTACGAAGTTCTCCAAAGTTATTCTGGAATGGAGTCCCGGATAGGATAATCCGCCTTTTGGTACAAATTTCAGCAAAGGCCTTCCAAAGAGTGATATTCGGAAAGCTCTTGCTATACTTTGTACCAAAAAGCGAATTAACCTATCTGGAATTCCGTTCTAGAATAACTTTGGAGAGCTTCGTTCCATCATGCGCCTGTTACTTTCGCCTAATGATGAAGACATGGTTTTGTTGAATCCTTTGACACTAGACAAACGTGACATGAGGGGGTCGAGGGTCGGGAATTAGGGTAGAGGGTCGTGGATCGCCGAGCAGTCGAGGGTCGTGAACTAGCTAGGGTCGAGGGTCGAGGATCGCCGAGGGGTCGAGAGGTTGCCTAGTGTCAAAGTATTGGAGAAATCCATGGCGTCATTATTAGCCGGAAGTAAGCGGGGCGTGATGGTACGAAAGTTCTCCAAAGTTATTCTGGAACGGAGTCCCGGATAGGATAATCCGCCTTTTGGTACAAATTTCAGCAAAGGCCTTCCAAATAGCGATATTCGGAAAGCTCTTGTTGTACTTTGTACCAAAAAGCGAATAATCCTATCTGGGATTCCGTTCCAAAATAACTGTGGAGAGCTTCATACCATCATGCGCCTGTTACTTTCGCCTAATGATGAAGACATGGTTTTGCTGAATCCTTTGACACTAGACAAACGTGACATGAGGGGGTCGAGGGTCGGGAACTAGGGTAGAGGGTCGTGGATCGCCGAGCGGTCGAGGGTCGTGAACTAACTAGGGTCGAGGGTCGAGGGTCGCCGAGGGGTCGAGGGTCGAGCGTCGAGGGTCGTCAATGGGTCGATATACCCCCTCTCTGATAACTTCGACATCAGGGGGGTCGATATACCCCGTCCCCGATAACATTTTTTTCTATGTATATGTCATCATTGTCGATATACCCCCTCTCTGATAACTTCGACATGAGGGGGGGGGGTCGATATACCCGCTCCTCGATAACATTTTTTTCTTTGTATATGTCGTCGTTGTCGATATACCCCCTCCCCGATAACTTCGATATATCCATCTCCCATGTTTTGTATATTAATTGTCATGTTGGAATATTTGCAGAAACTATGGATCATCAAAGAGACTTCGATCAAGAAGAGATATTGGGGGACATAATCCGCGACGGAGGTGATGTAGTCTTGTCGTTTCTCAACGACATCGAAGAAGGTCTGCAAGGAGAGGAAGGAGGCTGTGGTGATCAAATAATGGAGGAGGGTCATGATCGTGATGGTCGCTCCGGCGACTTTGATGACGGCTCCGGTGACCGAACGGAGTCGGGATCAGCTGTTGCAAAGTCCGGCGAGGTATATATATATATATAAGGTATATATATATATATATATATATATATATATATATATATATATATAGCCAGTGCTAACTAGCTAACTGATGCATTAATTGTTTTGGTATGTACATATATTAACTCTTCTTTCTACTTTTATATAGCCCTCCGGATCAAGCAATACTTCATTAAAGAAACGAGGCCCGAAGAAAAAGTTGCGCCCGGATGAAAGATTCACGATCACAGAAATCACGCGCGATGGCCAACCAATTAAACCCCTCCGGACCAAGGAAGCATTTTCTACCCAGTGCGGGGTTCTTGTTAGGGACATTATCCCGATCAGCATCGAGCTATGGAATGAGCCTAAGAAGGAAGAGCTTCTTCAAGTTTCTTTTGTCGAATATAGACAAAAAGAAGATCTTTGGAAAGTGCTGAAGGTAAATTTCACCCTACCAGAAGAGGATTCGTAGAATCCAGTTATAGAACCATTGATCAAGTCCCCTGCTCTCAAGAAGATGGCAGATCTATTCAGAAGGTGGAAGAATGAGTTGAAAACAACATATGTCGACCAAGACAAGACTCCAGAATTCACCGGCCGATTTGAGAAGATAAGAGATCACTGGCCCGCATTTGTAGCCAACAAGACATCGAAGAGGAGTAAGATGTCAGTGACTAACAGGATAAATGCTGCAAAGAAGGAGCATGACCATCGCTTGGGGTCAGGTGGCTACCTCAAAGCCCGGCCGTTGTGGGACAAGGCTGAGCAGGACCTGATTAATAAAGGGGTCAAACCAGAGACATTGCACTGGCCAGACCATTGTAGGACTTGGTTCTTCGGGGCTGGTGGAACATTAGACCCTGAAACAGGGGAGTGCTGCTGGACGGACGAGCAACGTGCAACACCGGTCATGAAGCTTCGGAAAGCAATCAACGAAGTGCTGGAAGGGAAATTCGTTCCCGAGAGAGAGAATGACGAGCTCACAAGGGCCCTCGGGAATCCTGAGCACCCTGGACGAACACGAGTAACGCCAGGCTCCGTTGCATGGAAGGTTGGGTTTCCCGATGCAGGTGGTTACGAAACCCAAGAAAGGAGGAGGAAAGTGGAGCAGAGCGAACTGTAGGAGCTTAAGGCAAGGGTAAGAAAGCTAGAGGAATGAGATGTTGAGAACCAACAGCTGCGAGATCCTGCCCAAGATGCTACCCCGGAAGCTACCCTGCCATCTCAGCGGAGAAGCAGCATGGCTTCCACCGAGTTTGTTCATCAGCCTGACTTGATGGGTCCTAGCTACCCCGTGGATTTTATCACGGCTTCACACTAGTGCCACCTTATGATGCAATGGGATTAGCTCAAAGTCAAGCCTGATGTCGGCTCTGTTTTCCATTCTTCACCCGGAGCAACTTTTCACTGCCGTCTGATTCCACAAGGCTATGCTGTTGTGATGGTGGATGAAATAATGGAGGGATTTGAGGAGCTCCAGCTTGACCACCCTACAGGTGATGGGGAGACTTAGCTGGGTCTTGCTATGCATACTCCGTGTCTGTGGCGGAAGGAGCACATCAAGCTTCTGAACTTCACGGCTCCTGCTAGTCAGCTAGGCACTCTGCCTCCTCCTCCTCCTCCTCCAGCGAGTCATCAGGTCACTCGGCCTCCTGCTCCGGCACGTGAGGGCGGCAGTACTCCGCCTCCTTCTCCGCCTTCTCTGGCGCGTCCGAGCAGCCTGCCTCCTCCTTCACCGCCTCGTATGCGATGGCGAAACACAGACACCACTGTCGGATGTTGGGTTCCGGCAGACCCTTGAGGTTCAAACTCTAGGGTGCGCGCGAAGATCTCTCCTCCCCCGACCCACGTCCTAAAGCCTCGCTAGGAATCTAGACTAGCAAGATGAACAACACAATGGACACATAGTTTATACTGGTTCAGGCCACCATTGTGGTGTAATACCCTACTCCAGTGTTTGGTGGGTGGATTGCCTCAGGGGCTGATGATGAATAGTACAAAGGGGACGAACTGCCTCGCGAAGAGAGGTGTTCTTGAGCTGGTGTTGGGTGTCGATGGACTGAATCCCCTCTTCCCTTCTACTATGGTGGCTAGCCCTATTTATAGAGGCCCTGGTCCTCTTCCCAAATATTGAGCGGGAAGGGTGCCAACAACGACCATTTTGAAGGGGAACATCTAGTACACTTATCCTGACTAAAGTTGGTCTTCGACTGCCAAAGACTCTGACGATGACGCTGTCCTGGGCTCCATGGTGACCTCCATCCTGCCGCCCTGCTGGTCATGGTCTTGTTGCACTGAAATGGTAGCCTTTGCCTGATGCCTTGGTTTGTGCTTGCTCCCTTTGCACCAAAGAGGAAACAAGCACACTGCGCAGGCCGGCGCCCGCCTGCCTCGATGGTCATGGCTTGCGTCACGAGCACCTTGCGAGGTACCCTCGCCTTGATCTCTCCACCTCCTCGCGAGCCTGCCTGGCGAGGCCGCTCCTGAGGAAGCTTCCTGTCGTCCGCCCCGCGAGGCTTGGCTCCTCGCGAGGGTCTTGAGCTTGAGTCGATGAAGATGGGCCGCACTGAGGCACTGCTCGAGCCGCGCCGCAGGCCGCAGGAAGGCAAGTCCGGGGACCCTCGTTCCTAGAATGCCGATAGTAGCCCCTGAGCCCAAGGCATGCTCGGACTTGGCTTAGCAGAGAAGCGAAGGAGCAAGTGCGAAGCGCCATGTGCCCCAACTGTTGGGAACCGCAGTAATTTCAAAAATTTGCTACGCACACGCAAGATCATGGTGATGCATAGCAACGACCAGGGAGAGTCTGTCCACGTACCCTCGTAGACCGAAAGCGGAAGCGTTATGACAATGCGGTTGATGTAGTCGTACGTCTTCACGATCCGACCGATCCAAGTACCGAACGCACGGCACCTCCGAGTTCTGCACACGTTCGGCTAGATGATGTCTGTCGAACTCCGATCCAGCCGAGCTTTGAGGGAGAGTTCCGTCAGCACGACGGCGTGGTGACGATGATGATGTTCTACCGACGCAGGGCTTCACCTAAGCACCGCTACGATATTATTGAGGTGTAATATGGTGGAGGGGAACACCGCACACGGCTAATAGATCAAGAGATCAATTGTTGTCTCTATGGGGTGTCCCCCTACCCCAGTATATAAAGGAGCAAGGGGGGAGGCGGCCGGCCTAGGAGGAGGGCGCGCCAAGGGGGGAGTCCTACTCCCACCGGGTGTAGGACTCCTCCTTCCCTTGTTGGAGTAGGAGAGAAGGAAAGAGGGAGAGAGGAAGAAGGAAAAATGGGCTGCACCCCTTGTCCAATTCGGACCGGGGGGGGGGGGCACACGCCTCCTTCCTCTTGGCCTCTCCCCTCTATTCCCATATGGCCCAATAAGGCCCATATACTCCCCGGCGAATTCCCGTAACTCTCCGGTACTCCGAAAAATACCCGAATCACTCGGAACCTTTCCGAAGTACAAATATAGTCGTCCAATATATCGGTCTTTACGTCTAGACAATTTCGAGACTCCTCGTCATGTCCCCGATCTCATCCGGGACTCCGAACTACCTTCGGTACATCAAAACACATAAACTCGTAATATAACCGTCATCGAACTTTAAGCATGCGGACCCTACGGGTTCGAGAACTATGTAGATATGACCGAGACACGTCTCCGGTCAATAACCAGTAGCGGAACCTGGATGCTCATATTAGCTCCCACATATTCTACGAAGATCTTTATCGGTCAAACCGCATAACAACATACGTTTGTTCCCTTTGTCATCGGTATGTTACTTTCCCGCAATTCAATCGTCGGTATCTCAATACCTAGTTCAATCTCATTATCGGCAAGTCTATTTACTCGTTATGTAATACATCATCTCGCAAGTAACTCATTAGTCAAATTGCTTGCAAGGCTTATAGTGATGTGCATTACCGAGAGGGCCCAGAGATACCTCTCCGACAATCGGAGTGACAAATCCTAATCTCGAAATACGTCAACTCAACAAGTACCTTCGGAGACACCTGTAGAGCACCTTTATAATCACCCAGTTACGTTGTGACGTTTGGTTGCACACAAAGTGTTCCTCCGGTAAGCAAGAATTACATAATCTCATAGTCATAGGAACATGTATAAGTCATGAAGAAAGCAATAGCAACATACTAAACGATCAAGTGCTAAGATAACGGAATGGGTCAAGTCAATCACATCATTCTCCAATGATACGATCCCGTTAATCAAATGACAACTCATGTCTATGGCTAGGAAACTTAACCATCTTTGATTCAACAAGCTAGTCAAGTAGAGGCATACTAGTGACATTAAGTTTGTCTATGTATTCACACATGTACTAAGTTTTCGGTTAATACAATTCTAGCATGAATAATAAACATTTATCATGAAATAAGGAAATAAATAATAACTTTATTATTGCCTCTAGGGCATATTTCCTTCAGTCTCCCACTTGCACTAGAGTCAATAATCTAGTTCACATCATCATGTGATTTGACACCAATATTCACATATGTATGTGATTAACATCCATAGTTCACATCGTCATGTGACCAACACCCAAAGGATTTACTAGAGTAAATAATCTAGTTCACATCGCTATGTGATTAACACCCAAAGAGTACTAAGGTATGATCATGTTTTGCTCGTGAGAGAAGTTTAGTCAACGGGTCTGTCACATACAGAGCCGTATGTATTTTGCAAATATTCTATGTCTACAATACTCTGCATGGAGCTACTCTAGCTAATTGCTCCCACTTTCAATATGTGTCCAGATTGAGACATAGAGTCATCTGGATGAGTGTAAAAGTTTGCACCGATGTAACTTTTACGACGAACTCTTTTAACCTCCATAATCGAGAAACATCTCCTTAGTCCTCACAAAGGATATTCTTGACCGCTGTCCAGTGATCTACTATTAGATAAAAATTGTATTCCTTTGCCAAACTCAGAGCAAGGTATACAATAGGTCTGGTACACAGCATAGCATACTTTATAGAACCTATGACTGAGGCATAGGGAATGACTTTTCATTCTCTTTCTATTTTCTGCCATGGTCGAGTTTTGAGTCTTACTCAACTTCACACTTTGAAACACAGGCAAGAACTCCTTTGACTATTCCATTTTGAACTACTTCAAAATCTTATCAAAGTATGCACTCATTAAAAAATCTTATCAAGCGTCTTGATCTATCTATATAGATCTTGATGCTCAATGTGTAAGCAGCTTCACCGAGGTCTTGCTTTGAAAAACTCTTATTCAAGTATCCTTTATGCTATCCAGAATTTCTATATCATTTCCAATCAACAATATGTCATCTACATATAGTATTAGATATGCTACAGATCTCCCACTCACTTTCTTGTAAATACAGTCCTTTGCAAAAGTCTGTATAAAACCATATGCTTTGATCAATTCATTGAAGCGTATATTCCAACTCCGAGATGCTTGCACCAGTCCATTGATGGATCGCTAGAGCTTGCACATTTTGTTAGCACCTATTGGATCGACAAAATCTTCTTGTTGCATCATATACAACTCTTCTTCTAGAAATCCATTCAGGAATGCAGTTTTGACATCCATTTGCCATATTTCATAATCATAAAATGCGGCAATTGCTAACATGATTCGGGCAGACTTAAGCATCGATACAAGTGAGAAAATCTCATCTTATTCAACACCTTGAACTTGTCAAAAAACTTTTTGCGACAATTCGAGCTTTGTAGATAGTAACACTAATATCAGCGTCTGTCTTCCTCTTGAAGATCCATTTATTTTCTATGGCTTGCCGATCACGGGCAAGTCCACCAAAGTCCATACCTTGTTCTCATACATGGATCACATCTTAGATTTCATGGCCTCAAGCCATTTCGCGGAATCTGGGCTCATCATCGCTTCCTCATAGTTCATAGGTTCATCATGGTCTAGTAACATGACTGCCAGAACAGGTTTACCATACCACTCTGGTCCGGATCTTACTCTGGAAGACCTACGAGGTTCTGTATCAACTTAATCTGAAGTTTCATGATCATCATCATTAACTTCCTCACTAATTGGTATAGGAATCACTGGAAGTGATTTCTGTGATGAACTACTTTCCAATAAGGGAGAAGGTACAATTACCTCATCACCTCATCAAGTTCTACTTTTCTCCCATTCACTTCCTTCGAGAGAAACTCTTTCTCTAGAAAGGATCCAAATTTAGCAACAAAAATCTTGCCTTCAGATTTGTGATAGAAGGTGTACCCAACGGATTCCTTTGGGTATCCTATGAAGACGCACTTCTTCGATTTGGGTTCGAGCTTATCAGGTTGAAACTTTTCACATAAGCATCATAGCCCCAAACTTTTAAGAAATGACAACTTTGGTTTCTTGCCAAACCACCACTACTTCAAAAAGGGCTGCTAGTGGCGCACCTGTTTTCGCTACTAATGGCGCACTACAGGTGCGCCACTAGCACCACGCCATTAGATCTTTTTTCTAATGGCAGCGCACCACATAGAAGTGCACCATTAGTAACAATTTTTTTTTCAAATTTTTTTTTCAGATTTTTTTTGTTTTTTTCTTAATCTCAAGTCACTATGGCTTAATCTCGGGTCAATATGCTTAATCTCAGGTCGAATCGCACTCTGCGGTCAAACTTCCCAAAAGGTCACCCATCCTCACACTAATCCAGCCCAAGCACGCTTAACTTCAAAGTTCTATCCAACCCCAGCAACAGCTCACTTCACAGGCACTTGTTGATATATCTAGCATATCAATCCTATTATACCTTGTTGATGTCTAGGACTTTGTTCATCTTCATGACTATGATGAAATTTTGAAAAATATTTCAAACTTCCCGGTCATATTATGTATCTGTTTTTGAAAAAAAATTCAAAAAAATGCAAAACCAATTTTTTTTCTGTTACTAGTGGCGCACCACATCCACGGTGCGCCACTAGTAAGTTTGAATTTTTTTGAATTTTTTTGCCTCTAGATCTTGAAAGCCCCGTAACTTTTTTCTGTTAGGTTTTTGGGGATTTTGAAAATGTTTTAACAGGGTTCCCCCGGTTAAATTCGGATGTAACTTTTCGAGTAGATGATTTTTCATATAAAAACTTTTTAATCCGAGTTCGTATGCAAAAGTTATGCCCATTTTACAAATTTCCAGAGAAATTTTGCAAATAAAGTCGAAATTCATATTTGTAAATTTTCCCAACAACTAGACCACATATCACATGGGAAACTTATTTTCTTTTATTTTTCTGACATTTCCATCATTTTCTTTTATTTTTTTTTAAAATTGAAAAGGCAATCCGAGGGGGGTGCATTCGGTGTTGGGCCAAGCTAGTAATGGCGCACCGTGGGGTGGTGCGCCATTACTAGTTAAACTAGTAATGGCGCACCACACCCACGGTGCGCCATTACTAGCTTTAAAAAAATAAAAAAAATTGAATTTTTTTTTGAATTTTCTTTGAAAAAACTAGTAATGGCGCACTGTCCACAGGTGCGCCATTACTAACAATTTTTTTTATTTTTTTGTTTACTTTTTTTTAAAAAACTACTAATGGTGTATGGTGGGTGTGGTGCGCCATTACTATGTCAACTAGTAATGGCGCACTGTCCCACGGTGCGCCATTAGTAACAATTTTTTTTCAAAACTTCTAATGGCGCACCACACACCAGGTGCGCCATTAGTAATATATTACTAATGGCGCACCTGTATGTGGTGCGCCATTGCTATATACTAATGGCGCACCACACATGTGGTGCGCCATTAGTGTCCATTTCATCTATAGCCGTTTTTCTAGTGGTGCACAGTTCATAAAGCGTCGTCTCAACGGATTTAAGGTGAATGCAACTGTCTCTAATGCATAACCCCAAAACGATAGCGGTAAATCAGTAAGAGACATCATAGATCGCACCATATCTAGTAAAGTACGATTACGACGTTCGGACACACCATTACATTGTGCTGTTCCGGGTGGCGTGAGTTGTGAAACTATTCCACATTGTTTCAAATGTAAACCAAACTCGTAACTCAAATATTCATCTCCACGATCAGATCGTAGAAACTTTATTTTCTTGTTATGATTATTTTCCACTTCAGTCTGAAATTGTTTGAACCTTTCAACTGTTTCAGACTTATGTTTCATCAAGTAGACATACTCATATCTGCTCAAATCATCTGTGAAGGTCCGAAAATAACGATACCCGCCACGAGCATCAACACTCATTGGACCGCATACATCGGAATGTATTATTTCCAATAAGTCACTAGCTCGTTTCATTGTTCCGAAGAACGGAGTTTTAGTCATCTTGCCCATAAGGCACGGTTCGCAAGCATCAAATGATTCATAATCAAGTGATTACAAAAGTCCATCTTTATGGAGTTTCTTCATGCGCTTTACACCGATATGACCCAAACGGCAGTGCCACAAATAAGTTGCACTATCATTATCTACTTTGCATCTTTTGGCATCAATATTATGAATATGTGTATCACTACGATCGAGATCCAACAAACTATTTTCATTGGGTGTATCACCATCGAAGGTTTTATTCATGTCAACAGAACAATAATTATTCTCTAATTTTAAATGAATAACCGTATTGCAATAAACATGATCAAATCATATGCATGCTCAACGCAAACGCCAAATAACATTTATTTAGGTTCAACACTAATCCCAAAAGTATTGGGAGTGTGCGATGATGATCATATCAATCTCGGAACCACTCCCAACACACATCGTCACTTCACCCTCAACTAGTTTCTATTTATTCTGTAACTCCTGTTTCGAGTTACTAATCTTAGCAACTGAACAAGTATCAAATACTCAGGGGCTACTATAAATACTTGTAAGGTACACATCAATAACCTGTATATCAAATATACCCTTGTTCACTTTGCCATCCTTCTTATCCACCAAATATTTAGGGCATTTCCGCTTCCAGTGACCATTTCCTTTGCAATAGAAGCACTTAGTTTCAGGCTTTGGTCCAGCTTTGGGCTTCTTCACGGGAGTGAAAACTTGCTTGCCATTCTACTTGAAGTTCCCCTTCTTTTCCTTTGCCCTTTTCTTGGAAGTAATGGTCTTATCAATCATCAACACTTGATGCTCTCTTCTTGATTTCTACCTTTGTCGATTTCAGCATCACGAAGAGCTCGGGAATCATTTTCGTCATCCCTTGCATTATAGTTCATCACGAAGTTCCAGTAACTTGGTGATGGTGACTAGAGAACTCTGCCAATCACTATCTTATCTGGAAGATTAACTCCCACCTGATTCAAGCGATTGTAGTACTCAGACAATCTAAGCACTTGCTCACTAGTTGAGCAATTCTCCTCCATCTTTTAGGCGCAATATTTGTCAGAGGTCTCATACCTCTTGACACGGGCATGAGTCTGAAATACCAATTTCATCTCATGGGACATCTCATATGTTACGTCACGTTTCAAAAATGTTTTTGTAGTCCCGATTCTAAGTCGTTAAGCATGGTGCACTAAACTATCAAGTAGTCATCATATTGAGCTAGCCAAACATTCATAAAGTCTGCATCTGCTCCGGCAATAGGTCAGTCACCTAGCGGTGCATCAAGGACATAATTCTTCTATGCAGCAATGAGGACAAACCTCAAATCACGGACCAAGTCCACACCATTGCTACTAACATCTTTCAACATAGTTTTTCTCTAGGAACAGATATAAAAACATAGGGAGGCAATAACGCGAGCTATTGATCTACAACATTATTTGCAAAATACTATCAAGACTAAGTTCATGATAAATTAAAGTTCAATTAATCATATTACATAAGAACTCCCACTTAGATAGACATCCCTCTAATCATCTAAGTGATCACGTGATCCAAATCAACTAAACCATGTACGATCATCACGTGAGCTGGAGTAGTTTTCAATGGTGAACATCACTATGTTGATCATATCTACTATATGATTCACGCTCGACCTTTCGGTCTCAGTGTTCCGAGGCCATATCTGTATATGCTAGGCTCGTCAAGTTTAACCTGAGTATTCTGCGTGTGCAACTCTTTTGCACTCGTTGTATTTGAACGTAGAGCCTATCACACCCAATCATCATGTGGTGTCTCAACACGAAGAACTTTCGCAACGGTGCATACTCAGGGAGAACACTTATACCTTGAAATTTAGTGAGAGATCATCTTATACTGCTACCATCAATCAAAGCAAAAAAAGATGTATAAAAGATAAACATCACATGCAATAAAAATATGTGACATGATATGGCCATGATCATCTTGCGCCTTTGATCTCCATCTCCAAAGTACGGTCATGATCTCTATTGTCACCGGCACGACACCATGATCTCCATCATCTTGATCTATATCAATGTGTCGTCACATGGTCATCTCGCCAACTAATGCTCTTGCAACTATTGCTATCGCATACGTTAAAGTAAATCAATTATTTGGCGCTTGCATCTTATGCAATAAAGAGACAACCATAAGGCTTCTGCCAGTTGCTGATAACTTCAAGAAAACATGATTATCTCATACACCAACTTATATCTCATCACGTCTTGACCATATCACATCACAACATGCCCTGCAAAAACAAGTTAGACGTCCTCTACTTTGTTGTTGCAAGTTTTACGTGGCTGCTACGAGCTGAGCAAGAACCGTTCTTACCTACGAATCAAAACAACAACGAGAGTTCGTCAAGTTAGTGCTATTTTAACCTTCTCAAGGACCGGGCGTAGCCACACTTGTCGTGGATTTGTCATGGCAGATGTCCTAGTGTAAGGACTTAGTTGCGAGGCCAACACATCTATGTGGTAGCTTGAGAGGGGTTGATCGGGAAGAGAGACGCAACACGTAAGACAAGGATTTAGACAACTTAGGGCCCCGGGAAACATCATCCGGTAATAACCCTACATGCTGTTTGTGGCTAGGTCTCATTATGATCATGAGAGAGTCGCCGATAAGTCGGCTCTTTGTGTCTAGCCCTAGAGATTGTTCCTGTTTCCTCTCCCTCTTTGGGGAGCCCTGCCCCTCTTTATATAAGTTAGAGGGGCGGGTTACATGTGGAGTCCTAGTAGGACTAGGACTAGCCTATCTTCTACTACAAGCCGGATACAAGTCCGGGTCTTGATTCCTTGTAAGGGGAATATTCCTTCCACCTCTCTTCTTAAGTCAGCCCACCATCACATGAACCGGCCTACTGGGCCTTGGGCCTTGTCATCCGTTTGACCCGCCCGCCGGGTCTCCAGTGAGTCACAATGTCCAGGCGGGTTATATGTAAACCGCCATGTCCAGGCAGATCGCTAGTGAGTAGCCTCTCACCAGACGGGTCTTCTGGTGAATCGCCAAGTCCGGTCGGGTTATACTTCTGGCCGAGTTACACCGCGGTGTATATCCCCAACATTAGCCCCAAGTTTTGCTTGGATTTATCCATGGTAAACTTATGCTATAAAATAAACACAAGAACAAATTTGACAGGTTGTGCTCCGGGTTAAGAATTCTTGTAAACCGGCACCTGAACATCCTTAAGTCCTTGTCATTTCCTTCTTCTAGAAAATCTGGGTCAATAGACCAGCTTCACAATCAATTTGCTTGTAGAAGAAAATATTGTAAACAAATAATCCATTTGAGTCGGCTTCTGAAGCGTCGGCTTAAAATATAGGCCTTGAAATACTCATCTGATTTTCAACCGGCTTAAAGATGTAGATCTTGCCGAGTTATAATTTCCAAAATCTCCGGGTTATAAAAGACTGATGATGCCGAGTCATAATTGTTGTTGACGCTGGTGTATGTAATTGATCCTCCTGATTTGCTCAAAACTGATAATTTGAAGATTTTTCTCCCTTATATCCATATTACCTGTAGCCCCCAAGTCTTGAGCAGAACAAAGTGATGGTTTAAGACTTGCTCCAATAAATGTTGCAACCTTGAAGAAATCTGGTTCACTCATCCTGCTCATGAAAATTTCAACCGGTGTAGCCCCCAAGGGCCAGGTCATTATGCAATAATGAGCAGGGACTTTGTAGTTATAACCATGTAAATTTGAACAGCAATGTGTAGCCCCCAAGGGCCGGCTTAGTAAGATAATACTGAGCTGGGACTTCGCATATAATTGATAATAACATCACATGATGTAATCTCCACCATGGGGTTTGAACCCACGTCCATAAGGTTAAGAGCCTTGCGCTCTACCAACTGAGTAGTGGATCTTTCAATATAATTGACTGAGGCTTGTGTACCTTGAATTTTCACAGGAGCAATTGGTAGCCCCCAAGGGCCGGCTCATTTAAAATGTGATGAGTCGGGTCTTTCAATAAGTTGAGCAAAAAATGACTTTGCATTAGCCCCCAAGTGCCATGGTGCATGCTGGCAGTGACATGGGACTATTCCTTCCATTGTAGAATAAATTATATCCATTGATAAAAATAATAGCCATTGCGCTAAAGCGACTTTGAAAACCTCAATCATAGCACTGGTTATTGATAATCACAATAGAAATCCAGCCATGTTGGCTATTCGAGATTTGAATAATATAGTCCGGTATGAAAACCTCAATCATCAATGTCATCATGAAAATCCAGCAAGTTTGGCTATTAAAGGTTTGAATACCTCATCGGTTGACAAGTAAATCCGGAGTTTAAAGACTTGGCGGCTCTTGGCCGATGGCGATGTAATACGCCTCCATCGTAAGCCGGAATTTTTATAACCCTGCGGCTTATAGCCTTTGAGAAAAATCCAGAATGGATCATCATTTTGAAGCATAAACTTTGGTAATGAGCTTGAACTTAATCATTTATATGTCATATTTCTGCAAATCCTGCAAAGAGTTTAAACAACACATGCCCTGGCGACTTAACGTCAAAAACCAGGGCGGGTAACCACCCAAATGTAGTCTTATCCTACACACAAGTAGATCACAAGATCCCTATGATCCTTTGAATGATACCGTCGGCTTATGTGACCCGGACAGTGAAGTTGATAACTCAACTCTGTAAGAACCGACACATATGATATTTGTGACAACTCAAATACTTGCGATTGTATAAAAACAGATAAAATTTTTGAGGCTTCTGATTCGAATACGATCAGTAAACCGTTCCAAAGGGGTTAAGCTAAGATTCGAATACGATCATATAGCCCCCAATGGCATCGGCGATGCCGATCAAGTGGGTATCGACAGCTATGTTCTCTTTGGTTCTAATACGACCTATGTTTGAACAGGAAGCCCCCAAGTGACCTTAAAAGTTGTTTAACGACGCTGATTCGGATACGATCCACGTCGATTCCCAAAGGGGTTGAGCTATGATTCGTATACGATCAAGAAGCCCCCAAGTAGGTTCAGCAGTTTGCTAATCAAAAGGGTATCGACAGCTATGTTCCCTTTGGTTCGAATACGACCTATGTTTGAACAGGAAGCCCCAAAATGACCATATAAGTTTTGGCATTGCGCCGATCAAGAGGGTACTGATAGCTATGCTCGATGAGCAGGAAGCCCCCAAGTGATCATAATAAGATAAGCCGTAAGGCATGATACCCAAGTTTGAACCGCGCATCATGACAGCAAGTTCTTTGGCAACCTTTAATTTTTCTGGGAACTCAAACTTGCGAGAGATTAATTTTTTGAACCGGAAGTTTAAACCGGATGTGAAAGCTTCAAAACTTTGTGAGAGATAAATTTACCTTGAGCCGGATATGAACCAGATTTGAGAGCTTCAAAGCCTTGTGGTAAATAAATTTCCCTTGAACCGGTTTTTAAACCGGATATTAAGAGCTTCAGTGCTCTGTGGGAGAGAGCTGTCTCTTGAACCGGATTTTAAACCGGAATCCTTCTTTTTAAACCGGAAATTTTCTGATCGCCTTTAAATTTTTCACCAATATAGCGGTAGCCTCCGGAACCGGGTTACCTTCCCTCCAATGACCCGGAGTTCTTGAATTCACTAACACCGGCCAATTTCACCGAGTCATGTCATTGTAGCCCCCGAGTCTCAAGACGACTCGAGGAGTTGGCTTGAGATTCTCCATATTGGACCAGAACAGAAGGTGTATATTATCAGCTTATTGATAGCGCGATGTGAACCCACAGAAGGTTGAGGTGACTGCTGTGAGTTATAAATGATCCCGTATGAACCGTGTCAGCAACTCGGCCAATGGCTCCTTCCAACTGGCTGTTTGAAGTTAACCAAACCGCAGTGGCGGCGACTTGTGCGCCTGCCCATTGAGCCATCCAGTGCAGACGGCGGTTGATAATACATGATAATTTGCCTCCAATTTGTTGGAAGAAAACCGGACTTCCCAAGTAGTGACTTGCTCATACTCAATAAACAACTCATGCAGATAGGTGCGGCCCGATGTGTTGATATAGACCAGGCCACGAGAGTCGGACGGTAAAGACGACTGCAACATCTGAGGCGGCACAGACAAATAAACCGGCCGTGGCGTTGTAAGTCGGTGCGGACGGGCAAGTTGTCCTCCTTGTTATAAGCCGGCGTAGTCGTGAGAGATGGCCACGGCATTGTAAGCCGGTGCCGGAGTCCGTTGAGTAATGATGACCACCTGTGCCAAAAGATGTTGGCATGCCTCCATCTCCGCGGTATAATATCACTTTTTGTCATAAATAATTGCCCTGCATAAACAATATTGCAGACCAAGGCAAAGATAAACTTGTTCTTTGACAAAAACAACATGTGCTAAATAAACAAACTTGGATGGATATCACCTGATTTGTTTTGGACGACGGATGATCCGTTTATCGCGACAGAAGTGGTGCAGGCAGACCAGCGACTCAATATAGTTCAAGCGGCTCAAGCATACCGGCGATTTAATATAATTCCGGTGGCGCAGGTAGACCGGCGACTTAATATAATTCCAGCGGCTCAGGCAGACCGGCGATTTAATATAATTCCGGCGGCTCAGGCAGACCGGTGACTTAATATAATTCCGGCGGCTCAGGCAGACCGGCGACTTAATCTAACCCCGGCGGCTGAAAGCGGCAAGGGCGGCTCAACGCTGCTCCGGCAGGTTGACGTATATTAAGCTGCACGGGCGGCGACTTTCACACACCTGTTCCATCAGTAAGCGGGCGCAGACGCCGGTGCGTGGTGATGTTGACGTACATTTCATAGGCACAACATGTCACCACCCTTGCTGCACATAAAATATACGGAGCAAAGTAATTGTTCTTTGATCAAAACAATATGTTTAATAAAATAAACTTAGATGGATATCACCTGATATATTTAGACAAAAACATCTGCTAAAATCTGTCCACGATATTTTGTACTGTGATTTTAACCTTTGAACATAGGAAAGTACTGCCAGCATTTGGCTTTGTGTGGGATGCAGCAATGACAGTAGCAACAACAGCTTTCATCGCCCTAACGGCCGCTCATGGTACATGCACCCGTGACTCTCTGGCTAGATACGCCATCATGGCACTTTTTTTTAAGCAATAGTTGTAGTTTGACCAATGGCGCCCCCATAGCCTCCTTCTAGCGCCCTGTAGTTTTACTTGTATTTGCTTTCCTGGACCAGAGTGTTTTTTAGACGGCGTGGCAGTAGAAATTTGTGTTGGCCTCAGACCCTTGTGCCAATCCATCCCGGACACAGCTTTGACTGATTCTCTGTAAATTGACCATATATATCGCTGTGTTGGTTAGGTGTGCACGTAACAGCGGAAGACTGAACCAAAAAACTGTAACTTGACGTGACAAGCACTAGTACGATTAGCCGGCTGATCAAAATACTAGTTCATGACCGGTAGTGGAAGCACAAAAACAATTCTGCTTAGCTTCACATAAAGGCCCTTGGGACTCGAAACAGCAGCAGCGGTTGACTCTCTCGAGACAACCAACGGGACACTGCGTTCTCGGGGCTTCAAGCGTATAAACGTAGCAGCGACAACTTGCGGATTGATATGCCGCGGCGTATGGTGGCTCAGCCGAATTCCTGCCGGCTTCCTCTATCAATCTGGCTTTGGTTCGCCAAGTTGCATTGGCAGCGACGCACAAGACGCCGAACCCTAGCTTCTCTCGTCTCAAACTTGTATATGCCGCCGCTGAAAAACTTTTTCAATCTTTGACTAATGAACTTCATAGTTGACGTGAATTCTTCCACACCGGCTCTTGTTGATCCGGCAGATCGTAACTTCTCGAACCCTAAAGAAATCCCTTCAAGAACTCAACACCAACGTGTGCGGCCCCACAGTGGGTGCCAACTGTCGTGAATTTGTCACGGCAGATGTCCTAGTGTAAGGACTTAGTCGCGAGGCCAACGCATCTATGTGGTAGCTTGAGAGGGGTTGATCGGGACGAGAGACGCAACACACAAGACAAGGATTTAGACAGCTTCGGGCCCCGGGAAACATCATCCGGTAATAACCCTACATGTTGTTTGTGGCTAGGTCTCATTATGATCATGAGAGAGTCGCCGATAAGCCGGCTCTTTGTGTCTAGCCCTAGAGATTATTCCTGTTTCCTCTCCCTCTTTGGGGAGCCCTGCCCCTCTTTATATAAGTTAGAGGGGCGGGTTACATGTGGAGTCCTAGTAGGACTAGGACTAGCCTATCTTCTACTACAAGCCGGATACAAGTCCGGGTCTTGATTCCTTGTAAGGGAAATATTCCTTACACCTTTCTTCTTAAGTCGGCCCACCATCACACGAACTGGCCTACTGGGCCTTGGGCCTTGTCGTCCGTTTGACCCGCCCGCCGGGTCTCCAGTGAGTCACAATGTCCAGGCGGGTTATATGTAAACCGCCATGTCCAGGCAGATCGCTAGTGAGTGGCCTCTCTCCAGCCGGGTCTTCTGGTGAATCGCCAAGTCCGGCCGGGTTATACTTCCGGCCGGGTTACACCGCGGGGTATATCCCCGACAACACTCGGTTCAACTAAAGTTGGAAAAACTGACACCCGTCAGTCACTTATGTGCAAAGCACGTCGGTAGAACCAGTCTCGCGTAAGCCTACGCGTAATGTCGGTCCGGGCCGCTTCATCCAACAATACCGCCGAACCAAAG
The DNA here is from genome assembly GCF_018294505.1 of Triticum aestivum. Lineage (NCBI taxonomy): Eukaryota > Viridiplantae > Streptophyta > Magnoliopsida > Poales > Poaceae > Triticum > Triticum aestivum. Next base: position 746,322,751 of record NC_057798.1, read on the forward strand.
TACGACATGCTGGTAAGCAGTATGGCTTGTATCGTCCACAACTCACTTGTGTTCAACTCATGCATATAACATCTACGCATAAAACCAGGCTCGGATGCCACTGTTGGGGAACGCAGTAATTTCAAAAATTTCCTACGCACACGCAAGATCATGGTGATGCATAGCAACGAGCAGGGAGAGTGTGTCCACGTACCCTCGTAGACCGAAAGCAGAAGCATTATGACAACGCGGTTGATGTAGTCGTACGTCTTCACGATCCGACCGATCCAAGTACCGAACGCACGACACCTCCGAGTTCTGCACACGTTCAGGTCGATGACGTCCCTCGAACTCCGATCCAGCCGAGCTTTGAGGGAGAGTTCCGTCAGCATGACGGCCTGGTGACGATGATGATGTTCAATCGACGCAGGGCTTCGCCTAAGCACTGCTACGATATTATCGAGGTGGAATATGGTTGAGGGGGCACCGCACACGGCTAATAGATCAAGAGATCAATTGTTGTGTCTATGGGGTGCCCCCTGCCCCCGTATATAAAGGAGCAAGGGGGGAGGCGGCCGACCTAGGAGGAGGGTGCGCCAAGGGGGGAGTCCTACTACCACCGGGAGTAAGACTCCTCCTTCCCTTGTTGGAGTAGGAGAGAAGGAAAGAGGGGGAGAGGAAGAAGGAAAAAGGGGTTACACCCCTTGTCCAATTCGGACCAGAGGGGGGCGCACGCCTCCTTCCTTTTGGCCTCTCTCCTCTATTCCCGTATGGCCCAATAAAGGCCATATACTCTCAGGCGAATTCCCGTAACTCTCAGGAGCAACTAATTAACGAGTGCTCCTTCGGGAGCCTCGCAACGATTAGCGCCACTTGGCACGCTCACAGCCATTCGCCACGTGTCGCGCTTTGGGTACTCCCTCCGGATTTGTTTTTTTTTACGCACACGTTTTCGGCTTTTTAAAAAGTTTTTTTTCGATTTTTTTACATTTTGGTTTTCTACCGGTCTTCCCTAGCTTTTCGATCAAATTTTTTTTTCGAAAACAATAATTTTTTTGCGCAAAAAATGCAATTTTTTTCGTGAGAGTCACGATTTTGTTTTCGCGAGAGGCACGGTTGTGCTTTCGCGAGAGGCACGGGTGTACCTTTTTCGGAAAGGAAAAAAAACACATTTTCTATTTTTTTTCTTTCGTGAGAGGCACGATTTTGCTTCCGCCAGAGGCACGGTTGTGCTTTCGCGAGAGGCATGGGCGTGCCTCTTTCTGAAAGGAAAAAAACGTGTTTTCTATTTTTCTTTTCTTTCGCGAGAGGCACAGTTTTGCTTCCTCCATAGGCACGGTTGTGCTTTCGTGAGAGGCACGGGCGTGCCTCTTTCAGAAAGGGAAAAACGCGTTTTCTGTTTTTTTCTTTCGCAAGAGGCACGGTTTTGCTTCCGCTAGAGGCACGGTTGTGCTTTCGCGAGAGGCACAGGCGTGCCTTTTTCAGAAAGGAAAAAATGCGTTTTCTGTTTTCTTTTCTTTCGCGAGAGGCACGGTTTTGCTTCCGCCAGAGGCATGGTTGTGCTTTCACGAGAGGCATGGGGCGTGCCTCTTTCAGAAAAGGAAAAAAACCCGTGTGCCCGGTTCGGTTTTTTCGTCGGTTTTTTTCATCCAATTTTTTTCGTGAAAAAAAGTTCATGAAAACTTATCAACATGGGATCTAGTTTTGAAGATCTGGACACGAGGAATCCAATGGCGAAAGCGGTTCGAGATTTAGACGCACAGTTTAAGAGATAAAACATTTTGAATAAACGGATCTACGAAAAAAGGAAAAACTCCCAGGTTGCGACAAGTGGCGCACAGGCAGCGCGCCACTTGTCGCAACCTGGGGAAGTTGGAGTGATCTCCTTAAGGAGTACTCCAAAAAATACCTGAATCACTCGGAACCTTTCCGAAGTCCGAATATAGTCGTCCAATATATCGATCTTTACGTCTCGACCATTTCGAGACTCCTCGTCATGTCCCCGATCTCATCCGGGACTCTGAACTACCTTCGGTACATCAAAACACATAAACTCATAATATAACTGTCATCGAACTTTAAGCGTGCGGACCCTACGGGTTCGAGAACTATGTAGACATGACCGAGACACGTCTCCGGTCAATAACCAATAGCGGAACCTGGATGCTCATATTGGCTCCCACATATTCTATGAAGATTTTTATCGGTCAAACCGCATAACAACATATGTTTGTTCCCTTTGTCATCGGTATGTTACTTGCCCGAGATTCAATCGTCGGTATCTCAATACCTAGTTCAATCTCGTTACCGACAAGTCTCTTTACTCATATTTCGAGATTAGGTTTTGTCACTCCGTACACATCACTTAAAGCCTTGCAAACATTGCAACTAATGAGTTAGTTGTGGGATGATGTATTACGGAATGATTAACGAGACTTGCCAGTAACGAGATTGAACTAGGTATTGGATACCGACGATCGAATCTCGGGCAAGTAACATACCGATGACAAAGGGAACAACGTATGTTGTTATGCGGTTTGACCGATAAAGATCTTCGTACAATATGTAGGAGCCAATATGAACATCTAGGTTCCACTATTGGTTATTGACCGGAAACAGTTCTAGGTCATGTCTACATAGTTCTCGAACCCGTAGGGTCCGCACGCTTAAGGTTACGATGACAGTTATATAATGAGTTTATGAGTTCTGATGTACCGAAGGAGTTCGGAGTCCCGGATGAGATCGGGGACATAACGAGGAGTCTCGAAATGGTCGAGACGAAAAGATCGATATATTGGACGACTATATTCGGACTTCGGAAAGGTTCTGAGTGATTCGGGTATTTTTCGGAGTACCGGAGAGTTACGGGAATTCGCCGGGAGAAGTATTGGGCCTTATTGGGCCATACGTGAAAGAGAGAAGGGCTGCCTAGGGCAGGCCGCACGCCCCCCCAAGGCCTAGTCCGAATTGGACTAGGGGGAGGGGCCGCACCCCCTCCTTCCTTCCCTTTCCTTCTCTCCTACTCCTACTACATGGAAGGTCTCCTAGTTGGACTAGGAAAGGAGGGTGTCCTACTCCCGATGGGAGTAGGACTCCTCCCTGGTGCGCCCTCCCTTGGCCGGCCGCCTCCTCCTCCCTTGCTCCTTTATATACGGGGGCAGGGGGGCACCCCATGAGACACAAGTTGATCTACGAATCGTTCCTTAGCCGTGTGCGGTGCCCCCCTCCACCATATTCCACCTCGGTCATATCGTCGTGGAGTTTAGGCGAAGTCCTGCGCCGGTAGAACATCATCATCGTCACCACGCCGTCATGCTGACAGAACTCATCCCCGACGCTTTTCTAGATTGGAGCCCAGGGAACGTCATCGAGCTGAACGTGTGCTGAACACGGAGGTGCCATACGTTCGGTGCTTGGATCGGTCGAATCGTGAAGACGTACGACTACATCAACCGCGTTGTCATAACGCTTCCGCTTACGGTCTACGAGGGTACATGGACAACACTCTCCCCTCTCGTTGCTATGCCATCACCATGATCTTGCGTGTGCGTAGGAATTTTTTTGAAATTACTACGTTCCCCAACAGTGGCATCCGAGCCTAGGTTTTATGCGTTGATGTTATATGCACGAGTAGAACACAAGTGAGTTGTGGGCGATACAAGTCATACTGCTTACCAGCATGTCATACTTTGGTTCGGCGGTATTGTTGGATGAAGCGGCCCGGACCGGCATTACGTGTACGCTTACGCGAGACTGGTTTTACCATCGTGCTTTGCACACAGGTGACTAGCGGGTGTCTGTTTCTCCAACTTTAGTTGAACCGAGTGTGGCTACGCCCGGTCGTTGCGAAGGTTAAAACAGCACTAACTTGACAAACTATCGTTGTGGTTTTGATGCGTAGGTAAGAACGGTTCTTGCTCAGCCCATAGCATCCACGTAAAATTTGCAACAACAAAGTAGAGGACGTCTAACTTGTTTTTGCAGGGCATGTTGTGATGTGATATGGTCAAGACGTGATGAGATATAAGTTGTTGTATGAGATGATCATGTTTTGTTGAAGTTATCGGCAACTGGCAGAAGCCCTATGGTTGTCTCTTTGTTGCATAAGATGCAAGTGCCAAATAATTGCTTTACTTTATCGCTATGCGATAGCAATAGTTGCAAGAGCAATAGTTGGCGAGACGACCATGTGACGACACATTGATATAGATCAAGATGATGAAGATCATGGTGTCGTGCCAGTAACGATAGAGATCATGACAGTACTTTGGAGATGGAGATCAAAAGGCGCAAGATGATCATGGCCATATCATGTCACATATTTTGATTGCATATGATGTTTATCTGTTATACATCTTATTCTGTTTTGTTTGACGGTAGCATTATAAGATGATCTCTCACTAATTATCAAGAAGTGTTCTCCCTGAGTATGCACCGTTGCCAAAGTTCGTCGTGCCCAGACACCACGTGATGATCGGGTGTGATAAGCTCTACGTCCATCTACAATGGGTGCAAGCCAGTTTTGCACACGCAGAATACTCAGGTTAAACTTGACGAGCCTTGCTTATGCAGATATGGCCTCGGAGCACGGAGACCGAAAGGTTGAGCGTGAATCATATAGTAGATATGATCAACATAGTGATGTTCACCATTGAAAACTACTCCATCTCACGTGTTGATCGGTTATGGTTTAGTTGATTTGGATCACGTGATCACTTAGATGACTAGAGAGATGTCTGTCTAAGTAGGAGTTCTTAAGTAATATGATTAATTGAACTTAAATTTATCATGAACTTAGTCCCGGTAGTATTTTGCAAATTATGTTGTAAGATCAATAGCTTGCGTTGTTGCTTTCATATGTTTATTTTGATATGTTCCTAGAGAAAATTGTGTTGAAAAATGTTAGTAGCAATGATGTGGATTGGATCTGCGATCTGAGGTTTATCCTCATTGCTGCACAGAAGAATTATGTCCTTAATGCACCGCTAGGTGACAGACCTATTGAAGGAGCAGATGCAGATGTTATGAACGTTTGGCTAGCTCAATATGATGACTACTTGATAGTTTTGTGCACCATGCTTTTTGGCTTAGAATCGGGACTTCAAAGATGTTTTGAACATCATGGACAATGTGAGATGTTCCAGGAATTGAAGTTAATATTTCAAGCAAATACCCGAGTTGAGAGATATGAAGTCTCCAACAAGTTCTATGGCTAAAAGATGGAGGAGAATCGCTCAACTAGTGAGCATGTGCTCAGATTGTCTGGGTACTACAATCGCTTGAATCAAGTGGGAGTTAATCTTCCAGATAAGATAGTGATTGACAGAATTCCCTTGTCACCATCACTAAGTTACTAGAACTTCGTGATGAACTATAATATGCAAGGGATGACAAAAACGATTCCCGATCTCTTCGTGATGTTGAAATCGACGAAGGTAGAAATCAAAGAAGAGCATCAAGTGTTGATGATTGACAAGACCACTAGTTTCAAGAAAAGGGCAAAGGGAAAGAAAGGGAAAATCAAGCAGAATGGCAAGCAAGTTGTCACTCCCGCAAAGAAGCCCAAAGCTGGACCAAAGCCTGAAACTGAGTGATTATACTGCAAAGGAAATGGTCACTGGAAGCGGAAATGCCCTGAATATTTGGTGGATAAGAAGGATGGCGAAGTGAACAAGGGTATATTTGATATACAGGTTATTGATGTGTGCCTTACTAGTGTTTATAGTAGCCCCTGAATATTTGATACTTGTTCAGTTGCTAAGATTAGTAACTCGACACAGGAGTTATATAAACAGAGACTGGTTGAAGGGGTAGTGACGATGAGTGTTGGAAGTGGTTCCAAGATTGATATGATCATCATCGCACACTCCCTATACTTTCGGGATTAGTGTTGAACCGAAATAAATGTTATTTGGCATTTGCATTGAGCATGAATATGATTTGATCATGTTTATTGCAATATGGTTATTCATTTAAAATCAGAGAATAATTGTTGTTCTGTTTAAATGAATAAAACCTTTGATGGTCATACACCCAATGAAAATAGTTTGTTGGATCTCGATCGTAGTGATACACATATTCATAATATTGATGCCAAAAGATGCAAAGTTGATAATAATAGTGCAACTTATTTGTGGCACTGCCGTTTGGCTCATATCGGTGTAAAGCGCATGAAGAAACTCCATAAAGATGGATTTTCGGAATCACTTGGTTATGAATCATTTGATGCTTGCGAACCATGCCTTTTAGGCAAGATGACTAAAACTCCGTTCTCTGGAACAATAGAACGAGCTACTGACTTATTGGAAACAATACATACCGATGTATGCGGTCCAATGAGTGTTGATGCTCGTGGCGGGTATCGTTACTTTCTGACCTTCACAAGATGAATTGAGCAGATATGAGTATATCTACTTGATGAAACATAAGTCTGAAATAATTGAAAGGTTCAAAGAATTTCAGAGTGAAGTGGAAAAATCATCGTAACAAGAAAATAAAGTTTCTACGATCTAATCGCGGAGACGAATATTTGAGTTACGAGTTTGGTCTTCAATTAAAACAATGTGGAATAGTTTCACAGCTCACGCCACCTGGAACACCACAACGTTATGGTGTGTCCGAACATCGTAACCGCACTTTATTGGATATGGTGCGATCTATGATGTCTCTTATTGGTTTTACCACTATCGTTTTGGGGTTGTGCATTAGAGACAGCTGCATTCACGTTTAAAAGGGCACCATCTAAATCCGTTGAGACGACACCGTCTGAACTATGGTTTAGTAGTAAACCTAAGTTGTCGTTTCTCAAAGTTTGGAGTTGCGATGCTTATATGAAAAAGTTTCAACCTGATAAGCTCGAACCCAAATCGGAGAAGTGCGTCTTCATAGAATACCCAAAGGAAACTGTTGGGTACTCCTTCTATCACAAATCCAAAGGCAAAACATTCATTGCTAAGAATGGATCCTTTCTAGAGAAGGAGTTTCTCTCGAAAGAAGTGAGTGGGAGGAAAGTAGAACTTGATGAGGTAATTGTACCTGCTCCCTTATTTGAAAGTAGTTCATCACAGAAATCTGTTCCTGTGACTACTAAACCAATTAGTGAGGAAGTTAATGATGATGATCATGAAACTTCAGATTAAGTTACTACAGAACCTCGTAGGTCTTCCAGAGTAAGATCCGCACCAGAGTGGTACGGTAATCCTGTTCTGCAAGTTATGCTACCAGACCATGACGAACCTACGAACTTTGAAGAAGCGATGGTGAGCCCAGATTCCGCAAAATGGCTTGAGGCCATGAGAACTGAGATAAGATCCATGTATGAAAACAAAGTATGGACTTTGATTGACTTGCCCAATGATCGATGAGACATTGAGATTAAATGGATCTTCAAGAGGAAGACAGACGCTGATAGTGTTACTATCTACAAAGCTAGAATTGTCGCAAAAGGTTTTCGACAAGTTCAAGGTGTTGACTACGATGAGAGTTTTTCACTCGTATCTATGCTTAAGTCTGTCTGAATCATGTTAGCAATTGCCACATTTTATGAAATCTGGCAAATGGATGTCAAAACTGCATTCCTTAATGGATTTTTTAAAGAAGAGTTGTATATGATGCAACCAGAAGGTTTTGTCGATCCGAAAGGTGCTAACAAAATGTGCAAGCTCCAGCAATCCATTAATGGACTGCTGCAAGCATCTCGGAGTTGGAATATACGCTTTGATAGGTTGATCAAAGCATATAGTTTTAATACAGACTTGCGGTGAAGCCTGTATTTACAAGAAAGTGAGTGGGAGCACTACAGCATTTCTGATAAGTATATGTGAATGACATATTGTTGATCGGAAATAATGTAAAAATTTTCTGGAAAGCATAAAGGAGTGTTTGAAAGGAGTTTTCCAAAGAAAGACCTTTGTGAACCTGCTTACACATTGAGCATCAAGATCTATAGAGATAGAACAAGACGCTTGATAAGATTTTTCAATGAGTACATACCTTGACAAGATTTTGAAGTAGTTCAAAATGGAACAGTCAAAGAAAGAGTTCTTGCCTGTGTTGCAAGGTGTGAAGTTGAGTAAGACTCAAAACCCGACCATGGCAGGAAATAGAAAAGAATGAACAGTCATTCCCTATGCCTCAGTCATAGGTTCTATAAAGTATGCTATGTTGTGTACTAGACCTATTGTATACCTTGATCTGAGTTTGGCAAAGGAATACACTTTTGATCTAAAAGTAGATCACTAGAACAGCGGTCAAGAATATCCTTAGTGAGGACTAAGGAGATGTTTCTCGATTATGGAGGTGATAAAAGAGCCAGTCGTAAAAAGTTACAATGATGCAAGCTTTTACACCAATCCAGATGACTCTAAGTCTCAATCTGGATACATATTGAAAGTGGGAGCAATTAGCTAGAGTAGCTCCGTGCAGAGCATTGTGGACATAGAATATTTGCAAAGTACATACGGCTCTGAATGTGACAGACCCGTTGACTAAACTTCTCTCATGAGCAAAACATGATCATACCTTAGTACTCTTTGGGTGTTAATCACATAGCCATGTGAACTAGATTATTGACTCTAGTAAACCCTTTGGGCGTTGATCACATGACGATGTGAACTATGGGTATTAATCACATACAGATGTGAATATTGGTGTTAAATCACATGGTGATGTGAACTAGATTATTGACTCTAGTGCAAGTGGGAGACTGAAGGAAATATGCCCTAGAGGCAATAATAAAGTTATTATTTATTTCCTTATTTCATGATAAATGTTTATTATTCATGCTAGAATTGTATTAACTGGAAACACAATACATGTGTGAATACATAGACAAACATGGTGTCACTAGTATGCCTCTACTTGACTAGCTCGTGAATCAAAGATGGTTAAGTTTCCTAGCCATGGACAAAAGAGTTGTCATTTGATTAACGGGATCACATCATTAGGAGAATGCTGTGATTGACTTGACCCATTCCGTTAGCTTAGCACACGATCGTTTAGTATGTTGCTACTGCTTTCTTCATGACTTATACATGTTCCTGTGACTATGAGATTATGCAACTCCCGTTTACCAGAGGAACACTTTGTGTGCTACCAAACGTGACAACGTAACTGGGTGATTATAAAGGTGCTCTACAGGTGTCTCCGAAGGTACATGTTGGGTTGGCGTATTTCGAGATTAGGTTTTGTCACTCCGATTGTCGGAGAGGTATCTCTGGGCCCTCTCGGTAATACACATCACTTAAAGCCTTGCAAGCATTGCAACTAATGAGTTAGTTGTGGGATGATGTATTACGGAACGAGTAACGAGACTTGCCGGTAACGAGATTGAACTAGGTATTGGATACCGACGATCGAATCTCGGGCAAGTAACATACCGATGACAAAGGGAACAATGTATGTTGTTATGCGGTTTGACCGATAAAGATCTTCGTAGAATATGTAGGAGCCAATATGAACATTCAGGTTCCACTATTGGTTATTGACCGGAAACAGTTCTAGGTCATGTATACATAGTTCTCGAACCCGTAGGGTCCGCACACTTAAGGTTACAATGACAGTTATATAATGAGTTTATGAGTTTTGATGTACCGAAGGAGTTCGGAGTCCCGGATGAGATCGGGGACATAACGAGGAGTCTCGAAATGGTCGAGACATAAAGATTGATATATTGGACGACTATATTCGGACTTCGGAAAGATTCCGAGTGATTCGGGTATTTTTCGGAGTACTGGAGAGTTACGAGAATTCGCCGGGAGAAGTATTGGGCCTTATTGGGCCATACGGGAAAGAGAGAGGGGCTGCCTAGGGCAGGCCGCGCGCCCCCCAAGGCCTAGTCCGAATTGGACAAGGGGGAGGGGCCGCACCCCCTCCTTCCTTCCCTTCTCTCTTCCCTTTCCTTCTCTCCTACTCCTACTACATGGAAGGTCTCCTAGTTGGACTAGGAAAGGAGGGTGTCCTACTCCCGGTGGGAGTAGGACTCCTCCCTGGCACGCCCTCCCTTGGCCGGCCGCCTCCTCCTCCCTTGCTCCTTTATATACGGGGGGAGGGGGGCACCCCATGAGACACAAGTTGATCTACGGATCGTTCCTTAGCCGTGTGCGGTGCCCCCCTCCACCATATTCCACCTCAGTCATATCGTCGCGGAGTTTAGGCGAAGCCCTGCGCCGGTAGAACATCATCATCGTCACCACGCCGTCGTGCTGACAGAACTCATCCCCGACGCTTTGCTGGATTGGAGCCCGGGGAACGTCATCGAGCTGAACGTGTGCTGAACACGGAGGTGCCGTACGTTCGGTGCTTGGATCGGTCGAATCGTGAAGACGTACGACTACATCAACCGCGTTGTCATAACGCTTCCGCTTACGGTCTACGAGGGTACGTGGACAACACTCTCCCCTCTCGTTGCTATGCCATCACCATGATCTTGCGTGTGTGTAGGAAATTTTTTAAATTACTACGTTCCCCAACAGCCCAGCCCCCTGCTCTCGCACCCAACATTGCCTGATATTCCCAACTCAGGCTGAGATCATGTGAAGCTCACAAGCCCCCGGCTTGCCTTCGTCTGGTGGCGCTTCGAGAGTTTGAGGGCGCTCGGTGTGACGGCGCCCAAGGTGGTGAAGGAGTTCCTTCAATGTCGCATTGCTCCTCTCTATCGCCACTCCCGTCTGATGTGGGCCTTCGCGGGGCGCGGAGACCGCATGAGGCTCCAGGAGGAGGATCTGGCGCCCGAAGCGCTGAGGACGGTGCTGCGGCCCTTGACTGGCGACCCTTCTCCAGGCAGTATCCGGCACGGGGCCACCCTCTTGTATATTTGCTCGGGCAGGGCCGACTTTGTGAGGCAGATGCCCAGCTTTGATGAATGGGGGCTGCGCCCGGTTGGCCTCATGGGGCCCCGCAAGAACCCGGTTGTTGTGGTCGCTCTTTCGGTTGCTCACGGCGGTCCTACCTCAGGTGATGGAGTAGGGAGGCGAGAACCACTGAGAGCTGAGGGGTCTGATGTTGAGATGCTGACGCCGCACGGGGCTCCCGAGGTATCATCTTCCGAAGTGCATCCTGTAGTGGTGGCGGGTGAGGAGTCACGACCTGCGGCTCCCGAGGACAGGACTCTCGAGGCCCCGGCTGATCTTCAAGGGGCGGTGCCCTGTGGCACCTCCCAGTCTGGCGCCCTTGGCACATGTCATCCTGATACTTCCTCCTTGCCGCGCGCTGGCCTTTGCGTCGGGGGCTTAAGCCGATTTTGCGTAGACTTCGAAGCCCTCCGGAAGAGGAAGGAGGCTTCGGGTGGCAATGACCGCCCTTGCCGCCTGTTGAAGTGCAGGAAGTATTTCGCCATCGACCAGTAAGTCCTTTTCTCTCACAGTTTCTCGTTTTGCCATTCCTTTAGCTGATGGTGGCCTTTCAGGGCCCTTCTGCCGAGTTTGCAGAGACGGCCGAGGAGCCATCTCCTCAAGCCTCATCTTCATCGCTGACCTTGAGTGCCCCGAGCTTGAGTACCGCCCGCGACGCGAGGCTGGTTGGAGAGGCGGACAATCCCGCAGGGCACCTTGAGCCTGCGTGCTGGCTGCCCCTCCTTCGCGAGCACTTTCGGGGCACAACCAGGTTGCCCCGCGCTCCTCCCCTGATCGTGCACGGCGAGTGGCTGAGGTCGATCTTGGGTTCCACTTCAGGAGATGGACCGGCGCTGGGCTGGGTCCCTGGAGGGGCCCGTCCGGCGATTGCTGGGGCACCAGCCCCCAGCCCCCTGCCGGGAGGGGGCATGCCGCCTCGGGGCCCTCCTCCTGCGCCAATGGCGGAGGATGACGTGGAAGACGTGCTCAGGCGCGCTCGAGAGTGCAGCGCCCTCTGCCGAGAGTTTCTTCAGAAGGCGGCAGATGCGGTGAGCCAGCTCAACGTGGAGCTTGCTGGCGAGGACGCGCGCCTTGAGGCCAAGGCCTGCGCCTTGCTGAGGAGAGGCGCAAGCTGATGGTGGCCGTGACCCTCGCGCACCATCGGCACGATCTTGATAATGCCAAAGCTGAAGCGTCGCTGGCGGCCTCGCAGAAGGCCTGCTCCCAAGCTGTCGAGGAGGCTCTGGAGGCAGACCGACGATGCGAGGCTGCAGAAGAGCACGCGTGGGAGCTCCAAGCCTGGAGAAACTCTCTGGAGTAGCAAGTGGAGCTGCGTAAGGCTGCCCTTGCGTTGCTGAAGGGGGCACCCGTCAAAGAGGAGGAGCTACTAAGGTGCGAGGAGGCGCTGACACTGGAAGCTGCCGAGCGCAACCTTGACCTTGAGCGGTTGGAGACGAGGGAGCGCCTAGTGACCCAGGCGGAGTATGATGTCGGCCCGCGGGAGGCCCAGGTCCAAGAAGAGATCAACCGCCACGTGGCGGAAGCTCGCTCGGGCCTCGAGCACAGGTATGAAGAGAGGCTGGAACTGATCAAGGCCGAAGCTGAGGGCCAGACTGCCGCCCTTATGGCCAAGGTGACTGAAGTGACGCGGCTTGCAGATTCCTCCGCAGCCGCTCTAGGCACAGCGCAGGCTGAGCTGGCCTCCTCCCGCGCCGAGCTGCTTCTTCTCCAAGGGAGAGTCGATGACGCCGAGGCCGTTGCGCAGTGAAATGAGGATGAGATCTGTCAGCGGCAGACTCTGGAGCATGAGCATGGCCCCATGCTCCGCACGCTCAGGGAAAGAGCTAACGCGGCCCTGGGCCACATCTGCGAGGCGGCTGCCGCGGAGCCTCGTGCGACCAACTATGCTGGCAATCTCCGGTTCTTCATAGATGTGGTGATCCAGCTAGAGAATCGCTCTGACAGGGCCCGCTGGCTTGTTGAGGAGAGGAGCCGAGTCTTGCTTGGGCGTGCCTTTTCTCATGTCTTTAGTCATCTTCAGGATAGAGATCCCCACTTTGATTTCGACGCCGTCATCGCAACGGTGCCCATAGCCATCCGGGGCGATCTGGCGCAGTGGGTGGAGGATAACATGGATGCCATCGTTAGGGCCTTTGCTTCTGATAATGACGGCGTGGTCGTGGCCGCTGATGAAGGCGGCATTGTGAATGAGCATGGCGATGATGACAGCGATGGTGATTGTGGCAATGATGTCGGTGACGCAAGCGATGCCTCCGAAGGTGTCCCAGGGGATGCTGTGAGTGACATGTCCGATGGATTGTACGCCGCCTCCGTTGTTTACCCTGCGCGGAAAGAGTTCGGGCGCGGCCCTGAAGGTTGTGAGAGGATTTTGGGAGGGGAAGCCCCTCATGTAAAGGATTGCAACTAGTACACTTGTAGACATAACGCCGAATGCATGCTCATGCGAGGCCACTGACCCCACGGTGGGTCAGCTGACTTATTTTACCTTTGACCCCATTTGGCCTCGAGCGAGCCTACGGGGGGCCGTAGTGCCTTGAGTGCCTTCTGGGTGAACCCATCGATCTCACAATGAGGGCCTCCTGAGAGGGTGCGGCAACAGCAGTCCAGAGTGTTTGCATGCTTGGCCTGGCCCGGCTTGCGAGGGGCTCGTGAGGGGGAGGAAACTGACGCTAACTTGGGAAACAAAGCCGAAATCAGAACGCGAGAAATTGCTCGAACGAGACTAAACGCCCCTCCCCCAAACACACGCAAGTCTCAAACTCAAATCCAGCTTAAATTCAAATCAAATAAGCTCGACAACAGAGAAAGAGGCAAAAGGCAAAGGGCGCGTCCGGCACCTAGTCTAGTCTTCAACGTCTTCTCACCAGCGCGGAGCTCAGTGCTACCACTGGGCGTGGGCGGGAGCCCCCGAGGCCCGAGGGCGGCTCTCCGGAGACTCCAGGGGGTGTACAGCTCCAACTCATTATTACGTGAGAGTGTCACAGGCGGCGAGCTTCACAAGAACTGGGCCTTCTTCACAGGTACTAGCCTTGCTTCATATCGCCAGACGAGGGCCCCGCCTTGCGCCACACTCTACCGCCATAGACGGCAACCAGCAACCAAGGACAACGCTAATGGGGTAGAGCGGTTGCTAGCGGTTCCCCAGACGACCAAGGGTCATCTGCCGGGGCAGGCCCTGAGGCAAATCCCCGGCAGAGGGCCTAACTCCTGGGAACACCTTGCTCCGAACGCCGCATGGGCGAGCCTGGATCCAGGCCCCTCTCCTGCAGCCCCCAGTGCCCTCCTCTTGAGGGGTAGGAGGCTGCAGCATTGGGGCAGCCATCTGTTGCGGCGACCTGTACGTCCTGTGACCCATGGTTAACATAAGCTTGCTCATGAGGAATTAGTGGTACCTGATAGCTGCTACCGTCAACGTGGTCGCCAAGGTTCCCTTGGGGTTCTTGAAAGAGCTCGGCTTCTGGCGTCTCCCCCCCCCCAGCCTGTCCCGAGGAACGTGCCATGGTCTTCCTCCAGCGCACACTCTTGATCCACCATGTAGGGCACATAGGCCTCTGGGGGCGCCACCCCGAGGGCCTCGCCGTAGTGCCCTACGCTCCATGCAGTCCGGCTCGAAGCGCCGTCTTGGGGATGGTAGCGTGATGGCTCGCCTAGGCTGTAGGCAGCGATGCGCGCTCCATTGCCCGTTGGAGGCGGAGCTAGCACGGCCTGTCGCCCGGTGCTGATGGCCAAGCTAGCATTGACGAGGCCTTGGGATCCGCCCGGATCTACGCGGGCGCGTATGGGGCCACCACACGACCCGCCCAGGCCCGGGACGGCAGCTGGATGTAGAACGGAGGTGCTCCTGAGGCGGCAGCATCCAGGAGCTTGGCAACGCACTCCAACAGCACGTCGTGGCCGCTTTCCTGCTGTCTGCACCGTAGCAACTCTTGGGCCACCGTGAGTGCGGCTCTCGTGTTCGCCTGCTCCCGTCGGGTGTGCGGCGATGTGGCTGAGGCGTGGTTTGAGCCCCTCGCTGCTGATCATACCTGTCGCGGTGTGAGGGCACTTGACGCTTGGCCGCGTCGCCCGCGCCCCGCAGCGCCCTGCGGAGCGCGAGCTGCCTGGGGCAAGAGGTTGAGGTCACCTTGAACAGGCGGCATGGCGTGGGCGGGCCACGCCGCCCAGCGGTCGGTGTCGTGGAATTGTCACATCAGATGTCCTCGTGAAAGGACTTAGTTGTGGAGCCATCACAACTAGGAAGCTTGAAGGGGTTAATTAGGACAAGGGACACGAGAGGTTTTATACTAGTTCGGCCCCTTACGGTGACGGTAAAGCCTACGTCTAGTTGGGTTGGTATTGATGTTTCGATGACCAGGGAGCGAGATACGCTATGCCCGGCTCTCGATGAGTTATTTTCTTTTTCTAAGCCGCCAGCAGGTCGTCCCCTTATATGCACGGGTTGACGTCCTGCGGCTTACAGAGTCCCGGTCGGCTTATAAACAGTGTCCGGCTCAGTGACTAGTTAGGTCTACCTTATGATACAAGTCATATTACTATGGCAGTTTATTACAACGGTCCTTAAGTCACCTGCGGGCCTTAAGCCCTCTATGAACCGCCATCTTCATGCTTTGGTCTTGGGCTTCTCTCTGGTAAGTCTTCTTTGTGTAACCCGGCCCCTCCTGGGCGGTTTATACAAATAGTTATATCCCCAACATTAGGCCCCAGATTGATTTGAACCTGTTCATGTCAATCTTAAAATACCTTATGGAACTGTCCTTCAGTCTTTTGTCTTGCGCGAAAATTTTAACCCGCCATGACGTCATCATCTGGATCCGGGTTAAATTACCGACACATCATCTTTAATAAAACTTATTTTTACTCCGTCATATCCTCCAACGGATCTTTGCCTTTACTGACCATCCCGAGAATCAAGGTGTCAGGGCCGCTGGATAATAAATTTTATCTCCTCGTTTCTCGCACCGCCTTAGTTATCCTTCTCTTATAAATAGGCGCGACCCTGGTCTACCCATTGTCCTCCTTCCAGTCGTCTCCTTCCTCTCGCTTCTTCTCTGTCGCTCGAGCTCTGCCGCCGCCGCCGACGCAGATCTCGTCTTCACCAACTCCGGCCGCTGCATCAACCTACCAGAGAAACGCGACAAGCCTCCGCTGCAATCCTGCATCCGTAAGTCTCCTCTTTCCTGCCTCTTAGATCCACATTAGGACCTTCGAGTTCGTCAGAGTTCATCACCATTAGAACCAAACCCTAGTTAGTTATCTTCTTAGATGCCTCTTCTGATCTAAGAATGATAAAAAATGGCCGCGGTAGTTGTTTTCGCACTTGTTTTGGATATAAAACAGATCCCTTTCTCTGCCTAAGAGCCTCATTCGAGCCTATGAACACGTCTGCATCAGCTTTTAGGTCTAGAAAATTTTCTTACCAGAACAGATCTTTGATCTCCAACAAGAGTAGGAGATTATGAAACCTGTTTGTATCACCCGGAAAACTGCTTCTGTTGAATACGTTTAAACTCAATTGCCTATGTAGCCGGTTCAAATAGATAAGACTGATCTGTTAACCTTACTTGCTTCTTATGACCTTAAGAGGTTTGAACTGCTTTTGATACCTGTGGCGGCTTAGACACTGTTGCACAACTATCCTTATATCATTAGGCCCCTTATTAAGCCACCACCTTGAATAATTAAGATATTTCTTCCGGGTTAAAATTGAACCGGATCTTCTTATTTTGTCATAGGCCAATTGTTTTCATGGCTCCTAAGGCTGCCAAGGCCCCTATGACCTGCAATTGGGTCCCATCCATAGGTGCCAAGAGTAAACTGGCTGAGTTTGTGAAATTTGGCCACCTGCCAAAAAAGGAGGTCATGTCTTATCGTGCCCCTGACCCGTCTGAAGAGAGGCCTCAACCCAAAGAAGGGGAGGTAATAATTTTTACGGATCATATGAGCCGGGGATTTTCTCCTCCCGGCTCAAAATTCTTCAGGGAGGTTTTGAATTTCTTTGACCTTAGAACTCAAGACATTAGACCCAATTCCGTATCAAATATTTGCAATTTCCAAGTCTTCTGCGAGGTGTACCTGGGAGAGGAGCCAAGTCTGCTATTGTTCAGGGAACTTTTCTACTTGAACCGGAAAAATGAACGTGCCAACGGGCCAAGTCTTGAGCTTGGCGGCATCTCGATCCAGCGATGGAGAGACTGCCTTTTTCCTTATGCTGAGCTGCCGAGTCACCCAAAATCTTGGAACCAAATGTGGTTCTACTGTCAGGACACTTCTTCGGCTAATGAGAAGCCTCTGCCCGGCTTTCGCGCCCTGCGCCTTGAGTCCAACCATCCGCTAATAGACAAACTGACAACCGTTCAACGTCTGCCTCTCAATACCACCATCAAGAAGATCAAAGCTCTCTTGGGACACGGTTTAAACGGCATCGATCTGGTCCGAGTCTGGGTAACTTGGCGAGTACTTCCATTAAGCCGCCGTTCCAGCTTAATGTGTACTTACACAGGCGAAAAGGATGATCTGTTATGCCATAGTCCTGACGACTTACCAGATGATGTGGTGGATGCTACGACCCAGTCGCTGCTGAAGGAGGGCACTGTGATGAGTAACACCTTCGGCTTACTTCCCTTTTGCAAGAAGAACACGACCCCTGCAGTAAGTTATCAATCTTAATAAATACTCTTTGCTATATTATACCGTTTTTGGTACTCATAATTCCTTATCCTTTTCCACAGACCGATGATAACTTCTGGAAGGTCAAATATGACCATGAGGCTGCCAAACAAGCCAGGACGACCAAGAAAACCAAAAGGAAAGCCGCCAAGAAAGGAACCTCAAAGAAGAAGAAACCCAGCGCCTTCGACTTACTCAAATTGGATGATAGTTCTTCGGATGATGAAGAGGTAATCTTTAAATTTTCTTAATTCCCTTGTCATTACCTGTCTGACATTCTATCCATTCAGGAGGATACGGGGAAAAGTCAAGCAGCCGATGAAGAAGTAACTATAATCTCCTCCGACTCAGAGCCTTTGCCAAAGCAAAAGTTCCGAAGGGTGACCCAGAAAGTAAGATTTTCACATGCTCTTGCTTATCAAGATCCTCAATTTCTTTTGAATCAACAACAGCTTGTGAACCAGAGGCAGACCCGAAACAACAAGGATGCGGAACTCTCCTCCGGCTTACTTGACGTAACCAGGAAGCGTCGGACTGAGGTTATCTCCGATTTACGCTTTGTCTTACGTTTAGCGGGCTTAATTCATCAACCTTGAAATTCGTCTGACTCCAATTATCAGGATATCTCTCCTTCTTCCGGCGAATCCATGCAATCAAATATGCCGGCTTTCAAAACTGCTCCCGGGTAATGTAACCTTATGTACCTTGAGCTTTACTTTACCCATGCTTGCGTATTCATCCTTCTGCCTTTGTTAACAGCATGCACTACAAGAAATATGTCAACTTGTGACCTTTTGTCAGTGACCCTGGAAGAATTGGTCATAGATCTATGACCATTTCAGACCAATTGGTCAAAAGCTGTTCGGGGGGCTCCAAACCCTAAACCATTGCGACCATTTTTGGCAGAAAGGTCGTAACTTCCTTACACGAAGTGGTCATAAAGCAAACAGCGCTAGTCCGCTGCCTTATTTCTAGTTGTTAACAACCAATATAGATGGTCATAGCCTTGTAAATTGTGGTGGGTTGCGATGACTAGGCGCCATCTCATCAGTTTTGCCTATGTGTCATGTCCATGTGGCAGTTTTTGCCCTAGGTTGTGAAGCAACCTATATTTCTGTCATGGCCAAAATTCCCAAACAAATCTCATAAATTCTTTGGGTCATATCTTCGTCAAATATGTAAAAACCTTCCTTGCCTAGTTCAAAAATAATTCAAAAATATTCATTTTCCTATTTTGTTCAGAACAACAGTTTGTGAAGGAAGTACCACTTTGGCATGTCCAAATAGCATCCATTTTCTACAGTGCTTTCCTATGCCCAAATAACCATCCTCCACCAAATGCCAGCTCAATCCATTCATTATTTTGAGCCGAGCTTCAACATTCGTAGTTATGTCCAGTGTGGTAGTTTGCAAAGCAAGTACCACCTAGGCTCCTCCTTTTGAGCTGAAAATTTGTGAAAACGGTCTTCTTAGTAACTGATCATCCTCAGCCAAAACTCACGCCCATTAGCCATGTACATTTCCCGTACCGCTAATCAAACACTTGGCTGCTAATTCATGTTTGAGCATCGATTGGTCTCCTCGTGAGAATCTTATGTTGTAATTTTCTTCCTAGCACCAACCTGGGGAGTGCCCAACCCACTAGACATGCCTAGGCCGCCCAGAACACATGGCAACGCCACGGTCACGCGGTGACCACGCGGCGGGCATGCGAGTTTACGCGCTCTAGAGTTGGGGCCCTCGGCCACCGCCCAAACCTCGACGTATCGCCACCAAACCATGTATTTATGATTAAATAGGTCCTTATGTAACTAGAAATGATTTTTGGAAAAAATAAATAGCAAACTATGAGGCAGCTGCAGTTCAAATTTGACCCGCTTCCAACTGAATCGGCAGAAATTTGTCTTTTTCACGAGAGGTGGATCAAAAAATTTTACACCAGACCATTTTGTCAATTGTGCATTAAATATGGCCTAGTATTTTATAAAAATGATTTGGTCCAATTTTGCAACAATTATTTGGTAGTTCCTTCACAAAAAAACCTCCTTTCGGGCACTCGAAAAATGGAAAATGGTTTTTTCGTCCAACGAAAATGAAAACTTCCTTAGGCAACATTGTTTGCCATTCCAATATGCACCCTTGTGCACAATATGAGATCATTTGAACAAACTATGCCATGAATGTGGCCATAAGATTGATCATTTGGCTTGAAAGCCATGAATCTTCACACTTGATAGCTCATTTCTGAGAACACTTTTTTAAAATAATTACCGTATTACAATTTTATTATTTTTCCTGGAAACTTGTTCACATATAATGACACAATGCGAAGGTTTTCCAATTTTTTGATTTTTTTGAATTTTTTATGCCCGTTTCAAAATGCGGTCAAAACGGCGGGAATGACCGTTCCTAGCTAGTGGTTGAATCTTGGAATTTTTTTGGTGTTTCTCTGATTAAATAGATACTTATGTACCTAGAAATGATTTTTGGAAAAAATAAATAGCAAACTATGAGGCAGCTGCAGTTCAAATTTGACCCGCTTCCAACTGAATCGGCGGGAATTTGTCTTTTTCACCAGAGGTGGATCAAAATTTTTGACACCCAACCATTTTGTCAATTGTGCATTAAATATGGCCTAGTATTTTATAAAAATGATTTGGTCCAATTTTGCAACAATTATTTGGTAGTTCCTTCACAAAAAAACCTCCTTTCGGGCACTCGAAAAATGGAAAATGGTTTTTTCGTCCAACGAAAATGAAAACTTCCTTAGGCAACATTGTTTGCCATTCCAATATGCACCCTTGTGCACAATATGAGATCATTTGAACAAACTATGCCATGAATGTGGCCATAAGATTGATCATTTGGCTTGAAAGCCATGAATCTTCACACTTGATAGCTCATTTCTGAGAACACTTTTTTAAAATAATTACCGTATTACAATTTTATTATTTTTCCTGGAAACTTGTTCACATATAATGACACAATGCGAAGGTTTTCCAATTTTTTGATTTTTTTTGAATTTTTTATGCCCGTTTCAAAATGCGGTCAAAACGGCGGGAATGACCGTTCCTAGCTAGTGGTTGAATCTTGGAATTTTTTTGGTGTTTCTCTGATTAAATAGATACTTATGTACCTAGAAATGATTTTTGAAAAAAATAAATAGCAAACTATGAGGCAGCTGCAGTTCAAATTTGACCCGCTTCCAACTGAATCGTCAGAAATTTGTCTTTTTCACCAGAGGTGGATCAAAACTTTTGACACCCAACCATTTGGTCAATTGTGCATTAAATATGGCCTAGTATTTTATAAAATTTATTTGGTCCAATTTTGCAACAATTATTTGGTAGGTCCTTCACAATAAAACCTCATTTCAGGCACTCGAAAAATGGAAAATGGTTTTTTCGTCCAAAGAAAATGAAAACTTCCTTAGGAAACATTGTTTGCCATTCCAATATGCACCCTTGTGCACAGTATGATATCATTTGTACAAACTATGCCATGAATGTGGCCATAAGATTGGTCATTTGGCTTGAAAGCCATTGATCTCCACACATGATAGCTCGTTTCTGAGAACACTTTTTTAAAATAATTACCGTATTACAAGTTTGTTATTTTTCCTGGGAACTTGGCCACATATGATGACACAATGCGAAGGTTTCCCAATTTTTTGATTTTTTTGAATTTTTTATGCCCGTTTCAAAATGCGGTCAAAACGGCGGGAATGACCGTTCCTAGCTAGTGGTTGAATCTTGGAATTTTTTTGGTGTTTCTCTGATTAAATATGTCCTTATGTACCTATAAATGATTTTTGGAAAAAATAAATAGCAAACTATGAGGCAGCTGCAGTTCAAATTTGACCCGCTTCCAGCTGAATCGGCGGAAATTTGTCTTTTTCACGAGAGGTGGATTAAAACTTTTTACACCCAACCATTTGGTCAATTGTGCATTAAATATGGCCTAGTATTTTATAAAAATGATTTGGTCCAATTTTGCAACAATTATTTGGGAGGTCCTTCACAAAAAAACCTCCTTTCGGGCACTCGAAAAATGGAAAATGATTTTTTCATCCAAAAGAAATTAAAACTTCCTTAGGCAACATTGTTTTCCATTCTACTATGCACCCTTGTGCACAATATGAGAACATTGTTTTTTGAATTTCTTTCAAAATGTTGTCAAAACGGCGGGTATGACTACGTGTCTTCGGTCACCGCGAAGGTGACGACGACGAACTCCGCACTCGCGACCACCACCTCGATGCCCTGCTCTTCTACGTGCCGAGGTCCTTGCTGGCGGCTTTGCCGGATAAAAATCCAGAGCTTCTTTATTCAGAATTGCCGCCTCCGCCCCTGAAGTCGAGACATCGAATGATCCAAAAACCTAAGCTACTAGGACCCTAAAACCTAAAGCTAAAATGATCCACACGCGCGGGATCCGACGACCCTCCTCACCGCTGACGACCAAGAAGTCACCGGCGGAGGGGAACCACCGAAAGACGGCGCAAAAAGAGTCAGTTCTCTTAGCCAAAGAGATGTGCACTTTATTTTCAGCCAGTTACGACCTACTTAAATGGTCATGGACATCGCGCACATGTACTCTGTTTTGATTGGTTCAGAGGCATGTCACGCGGATTATGGATCGAGCACCGTCCGATCCACCCGGATCCAACGGCAGCGCTCCCTCGTCACGTTTCTCACGCCACCTAGCCCAACAACCCACAGGCCACAGCCTGCACTCCTCCCCCGCAAACCCTAGCGCTCCCCGATCCCTCCCACCTCCCCTCCCCTCGCCGCCACCCACCCCTCCCCTCGCTCTCCTCCCTCCCCTCCCCTCCGGCAAGATCCAGCGCGCTCCAAGATCCCCATGCTCTGCTCCTCCCTCCCCTCCGGCAAGATCCAGCGCGCGGCCTCCCTCTCCTCGATCCAGATCGAGGCACCCCGCCGCCCCGCCTTCGTCTCCCTCCGTCTCCCACCCGATGGAGGCCGCGGTGGGGGAAGCGAGGGGTCTCGGCTTCCCCTCCCATCGCCGCACCACTCGTCCGCTAGCTCCCCACGCAGGCGGATTCGGATGGAGGCGGCCGTCACCGGGCACGACGACTCCACCCGCCAGGTCGTCGCCGGGCACGCTCCAACAACCTCTTCCGCTTCAAGACGGACCGCTCCTCCGCACCCTTCTCCCCCTTCGCCGAGAAGCTGGACTGCGCCGGCGGCGCCGGCTCCCCCACCCCCAAGAAGGCGCCCCGCAAGGTCCCCAAGACGCCCCACAATGTTCGATCCGCCCGCCCGCCCATTCCTGCAAACACCTCGCGCGCACCGAATTCTCCGATCTCCGATCTACTACTAACTGGTGTGTGGTCGTCGCCGGCGTGCAGGTGCTGGACGCGCCGTCCCTGCAGGACGACTTCTACCTGAACCTCGTCGACTGGTCCTCGCAGAACATGCTCGCCATCGGCCTCGGCACCTGCGTCTACCTCTGGTCCGCATCCAGCTGCAAGGTGCATTTCTTTCTTTCTTTCTTGCATCTTCTTGTTGCATCCATGGATCACGCTCAGGTCAGATTGCTAATGGCACCGTTGTCCAGGTTACCAAGCTGTGCGATCTGGGGCCGAGGGACAGCGTCTGCGCCGTGCACTGGACGCGCGAGGGCTCCTACCTCGCCGTCGACACCAACCTTTTAAATACTATACATTTCAGTAGTGCTATATGAGTGTTGTGGATGATTCCTTTCCATGTCATATTGGTCTGACTTCCCGTTGGATAACCAACTCGGTCTCCTGCCGTGCTCGCTGCTGCTATTTAGATTGAGAGAGAGGGGTGCTGATTAGTGTAGTTTGTGATTGAGAGAATGCTTGCTGCTGCTATTTGTGCTTACTGATTGATTATACAGTGATTGACATGCTGCTATTTCTACTTGTTGATGTTATTGTTGCCATCCGATGCATATTGTTGTCCGTAGCTGCATTGCTGCTGAAACATGATGCTGCGATTGCCAATTTTTTTGTCTTAATGCCCATCTGTTGTTATTTGCTTGGGGTGTTTTTCATTAAAATACAAACAGTGGCTGTTCTGAAATTCAAGCTATTGAAGAATGATGATAAAATACTATTTTAAACAGTGGGCTGTGGCTTAGTGTAATTGATGTACTAGTGCACTGCTTGGCGTAAAATTATAGCAGTACACTTAGATATGCAATGAAATGCTTCTAGTATCTTACACATGTATATTTGACATGAATGTGTATTGCTTGGCTTAAAGTTGCAGCAACCATGTTTTCTGAATAACTATAGTTGCTTTCAAAATCTGCTGTGTAAATTTAGCTGCTCTGCTGTGTAAATTGAAAGTGAAGAAACCTGATAAGTTAAACCCAGGTGCATGATTGTATACCTAATCTGATATGCTTTTAAACTGTACCTGGGTACTAAACCCAAGTTAAGTATACCCGAGTATTCTCACGCGTGCGCATAATATGCTGGATAGATAGCTCATGGTTTGTTCCTGTACCGTTCTTGCTAAATGGGTAGCTCATGGTTCCGTGTAGCAGAATATGTTTAAATTTTCTGGGGTACCCTTTTTTACTCTGAATAAGCAACAGAAGTGCTCAACATCCATCATGCATAACCCTGAACATTTATGGTCTATGTTGATATGTCTTGCTGTGTACGTATAGTGCCTGTACATGCATGGTTGTGTTTTGTAGGTGTAGGGTAACTTTTACTGCACAAGTTAACTTGAGACTGGTTAAATTTTTTTGAAAGATGTGATGTCTTGCAGTGTCTGTGACAAGAGGGGAGGACTGCTTTGCAATCTCAACGTACCCTGTTCATCAGAGACAACATCTCTGTGGGCGCCTCCGTGCGCTCTTTGGGCAGCTCGGAGCCATGCTGTCAGAGCTCTTCACCAACTGGACCATCTACACCAACAAGGTGGGTGCATCTCCAACCAATTCTGCAGCGGTAGCAGCACCAGCAGTACTTCGTTTTGAAAATCAGTCGAGTTTCTGACACTGTCAACATGGCTGGAATGCGTGCAGGCGGCGGTGCTGGTGACGCTGCTGTTCGTGATCGCGGTCAACCTGGCGATCGGCATCCTGCCGCACATGATGCGCCCGACGCCATGGAGTACCTCACGGCGTGCTCGCCTCCCCCAGCATCCCGATCTCAACGAGCCTAGCGGCCGCGTCCTTGTCCTGCTCGAGGAGCAGGAGGAGGAGGGGCGCATCTAGCCAGCCACAAAGGGCCTGCTCTGTACCACCACATCATCGGCCTCCTGCAGCATCGAGTTCAATATGTCAGGTGACCCTTCCTATCCCGTCTGATATGATGGTCAATAGTTGCTTGTAGATGAATGATGAAGTGTTGCTGTGAATGTGAATGAGTAGCCACAAGTCTGTTTGCATCATTGCCATAGCTAGTGAATGAGCAGCCACAAGTCTATTTGCGTCACTGCCATAGTTACCTGAATACAAATGAGCAGCCACAAGTCTGTCTGTACTGTCACATTGCCATCAATAGCTACCAATCACTGTAGATAAATAGAATTTCCCCAAAACTATGTGGGAAATTTGGTTAACCTTGTTGAATCAGATATCATTCTGACACCTGATTAGCATATCACTTGTCTATGTTCAGTTAAGAGTATTCAGTTTAGATGCAGATTTAGTCAACACTTTGGATCAACATTCAGTTTAGATGCAGATACAGTCAACACTAGGTATCAATACATGTTTGCTGTCAATTCTTGCTTATAAGTTATTGGATCCCTCATTGGCTACTGTTTGATGTTCTGTACAGATTCTTATTCTTATATGTTCATTCTTGTTTTTTGCACAGGTGAAGTGCAAATCCAAGTTCGAAGCTGTGAAGCATATCAACAAAGACTAGCATATTATGTGTTGTAAATGTAGGCAGTAGTAGGCTTATCTGGGCTGTAGTATACTGTAATGTTTGTAATAGACTAATGCCGTGTTGTTTTGGACGAATTTCATTTGCTATTTGGATTGTTTGAAATAATGATTGTGTATTGAATACCTGTCAAATGGAACCTGACAAGGGGGTCCAAGTTATAATAGTTGTTTGACAGATTTTGAAATTTTTGATGTGTGGGATCAATTTTGTGATAAGCATGACAAGTGGGACCAATCTGATTGGTGGGACCAGTGGCAAAAAAAGGACGAAAATAAAATATCAATAGACTGTAAAAGGCTGCATCTTAGAAAAAAAGGCCGAATTAATGGCCCAAGCCCATGTAGCTAGCAAAAATTAACAAGAAAAAAATACAGTAAAAAGGCCGAATTGTTGGGCTAGGCCCATGTAGAAAACCGAATTGGACCGGGCTGATTCTTGTGCCACATCAGCTTGCCACGCTGGATGCCTATGTGGCTTGGGGAGGTTGCTAGTGACCAAAACACCACAGTAGGAATATTTTGGTCGTAAACGTCTTCGACCATTCCAAAAGAAAGGTCGCTATAGTCAGTTTATGACGGCCAGCTTTTGACCTTCTGTTTTTGGTCACAAAAAGGTCGCAAATGGAAATTTGTGACCTTTCAGTGACCAATAGTGGTGGTCACAAGTTGACATATTTCTTGTAGTGATGCAAGTGAAACCCAGCAAGAGGGAAAAGAGGAATAAGCCATCCCAAGACCCGATTGTAACTGTATCGGTGATTAATACGTGTGCTCCAGACAGCTCTACCCATCAGCCGCCGCCTGAACCGGCTTCTGATATTCCAGTGCCAACCTCTAATTCGACCGCTGAAGATACTCTCAACAGTTCTGATAACCCGGAGACTCCTAGCCTGGTCAAAACAAATGACCCGGAAGTTGAGATTGTGAGGTCTCAGTTTGTTGAACCAGGGCAGCCTACCGTCCTTGCCAAATGTACTGCCAAGGAAGAACTTCCCGAACGCCGAAAAGCCAAGCAGGACATTACTAATTATACTCACTTAAGCATTGGTGATATACTCTCGGGCTATCTGAATCAAGTGCATAATAGCCGTGACCTGGAAATTGACATGGTAAAACAAATACAGCACAAATATGAGGTATAACTTATACTATTTACCTGAATCTTACATACTGTACCAGCCCCCAAGTCTATTGCTTATGAATAAATATGTTGTAGACTTAGAAATCTTCTTTACTTGTTAGTTTATCCGGTTCAAAGAGAATATATTTAACTCGGTTATAACATGATAGTTTTAAATTTGCAATATACATTAGCCCCCAAGGGTCAAGTATCTTTACTTGTAAAATGCTTGAGACTTAATATGTGTGACCTGGTACGATAGGTTTAAAATTCTTCAGCATACATTAGCCCCCAAGTGCCAAGTATCTTTACTTGTAAAGTGCTTGGGACTTAAATGTTACCTTACTATGATCCTTACCATAACCTGATGTTAATGCAGGCCACCATAAGTCAATTTGAATCAGAGCTTACTGTCCTGAAGAGTCGTCTGAAAACTCAAGAACTTGAAACTCAGAAGGCCAACTCCAAATTTGAATTCAGTGTCTCTGAAAATGAGAAGTTGAAGAAAAATTTTGAGTCAGAGAAGAAAGCTTGGACTGATGAGAAGGCTTCATTGGTGACTCGGGCCGAGACAGCAGAAGCATCTCTTGCAGAGGCAACAACCGAGCTGTCCAACTTAAAACGGTAGATATCTCAAATGGTCTCAGCCATCTTCGGTAAGTTACTGTGCAAAACCTCAAATATTGTAATCTTCCAATGACTATTGTAATAGTTACCCCCGGCTTACTGCTATGCTTGTGGACACACAGGCACCAGGAGTACCAACCTTAAGCAAAACATGCTGATCAAGCTTAAGGCTGTTTACACCCTAGTGGAACAGCTGTACACCGGGTCACAACGTGCCTTGACCGTTGTAGCTTTATCAAATCCCAGTCCCCACCTTCTGCAAGACGTGTTGAAGGGCCTCGCTGTACTACCTCAGCGGATCCAAGATTTAAGGCGGGCGTCCTCAAGAGCCGGCACCGTAGCCGCATTGAGACGGGCTAAAGCATGGCTCCCAGAACTAGAACCGGCCGACCTTGGCCTTGGATACCCAAGTCTGAAGGAGGACGGTACTGTATTCGACGACCATGATTTCACCGCCTGTGTCAAAGCCATACGTCCCGTGGCAACCCTTGTCGGAAACGACACTGACCTTACCAAGTATGCACCGGGTTATGACAGTGAGAACCGGAGAATTCCAAACACTCCATATGATCAAATCAGCCTGATCCCTCCAATTTGTAAGCATACTTTTGCCCCTGAAGTGGACCCGGCCGGTTTAATAGATGATGAAGCTGAGTTTGAAGCTTTGAGCGGCATTGACTGGGCCTCGTCAACTTTCCAGGACAAAACAACCGACGGAGAAGCGGAGAAGGATAACCCGGAGTCTTCAAGCCCACCGAAGGAGTGAATCGCCAGGTGTTTTGAAAAAAACAATGCTTCATTTATTCATACTCGGGAGTCATGTAATAGGGTAGAAAAAACTTCTACCCTATATATTTCTGGCATGTTCCTAGTGCTTAGCACTTTCATAAGCCGCCACTGCTATATATTTCTGGCTTTTATTTCCTTGGCGTGTTAAAGTTGCTTGCCTTATTCTGCTATCCTTTGATAATCTTCCCTGCTGATATGATGCTCACCTGGTACTTAACAACCTGGTATGACCAATATTAAACCGGAAAGACAAAAAACATCTCATAAAGCTTTTCATAAGGTCTCAGGATAGTCAAAATAAGCTATGCTTATAATGGATAATAACCAACATTTACAGGCTTCTAATTCGAATACGATCAGTAAACTGTTCCAAAGGGGTTAAGCTAAGATTCGTATACGATCATATAGCCCCCAGTGGCTTGGCGATGCCGATCAAATGGGTATCGACAACTATGTTCTCTTTGGTTCTAATACGACCTATGTTTGAACAGGAAGCCCCCCAAGTGACCATAATATTTGTTTAATGACGCTGATTCGAATACGATCCACGTCAGACCCAAAGGGGTTAAGCTGTGATTCAAATATGATCAAGAAGCCCCCAAGTGGGTTTGGAAGTATGCCGATCAAGCGGGTATAGACAACTATGTTCTCTTTGGTTCGAATACGACCTATGTTTGAACAGGAAGCCCCCAAGTGATCATGGCTAGATTCAGATATGATCATAAGACAGACCAGAGGAAAAACCGGATTCAGATATGATCCGTTCCCTATTGGTTGTTTCCACCATCTGACAAAAAGACATATAGAATTTTAAGGGTAAAGAAAAAGGACAGAGGTCCTGCTTTATTGCTTTATAATATGTACATCGTCAAAATATATATATCTTGAGAGCCGGTGGCTTAAGTATAGTAAGGCCAAAGATGGGCTATATTCCACGGCCGGCGGGTCTCTTCCTCCGACTTACATGAGTCTTTGTGCTCTCGAATATCAATGAGGTAGTATGACCCGTTGTTCAAATTCTTGCTGACCACAAAGGGTCCTTCCCAAGGCGGAGATAGCTTGTGCATGTCAGATTGATCCTGGATGAGCCGGATCACCAAATCACCTTCCTGAAAGGTTCTGCTCTTGACCCGACGGCTGTGATAACTGCGCAGATCTTGTTGGAAATCGCCGAGGGGCTATTGCCAAGTCTCGCTCCTCATCCGACAAGTCAAGTGCCTCCTGACGAGCCTGTTCGTTGTCCGCCTCAACATAAGCCGCCACACGGGGTGAGTCGTGTCGGATGTCACTTGGTAGAACTGCCTCTGCTCCATAGACCATGAAAAAAGGTGTGTAACCCGTAGATCTGTTAGGCGTAGTGTTGATGCTCCATAATACAGAGGGTAACTCCTCCACCCAGCAACCCACAGTATGTTTTAAGGGGACAAAGAGTCGGGGCTTAATACCCTTAAGTATCTCTTGATTAGCTCTTTCTGCTTGACCATTGGATTGAGGATGAGCAACAGCCGAAACATCAAGTCGGATATGTTCTCGTTGACAGAACTCTTCCATGGCTCCCTTGGAAAGATTAGTACCATTATCAGTTATAATGCTGTGTGGGAAACCAAAATGAAAGATCACCTTTTTCTTGAACTGAACCACTATTGCCACATCACACTTACTGACTGGCTCCGCCTCAACCCACTTTGTAAACTTATCTACTGCCACCAGGAGATATGTCTTTTTATCCTTAGACCTTTTGAAGGGTCCAACCATGTCAAGCCCCCAGACTGCAAACGGCCAAGTAATTGGGATCATCCTTAATTCTTGAGCTGGCACATGACCCGTCGTGAGAACTTCTGACAACCGTCACATTTACTGACCAGATCCTCCGCATCAGCATGAGCCGTGAGCCAGTAGAAACCATGCCGGAAAGCCTTGGCCACCGGAGATTTGGAGCCGGCATGATGACCCCAATCTCCTTCATGGATCTCTCGAAGTATCTCTTGACCCTCTGCAGGTGACACACAACGCTGGAATGCCCCCGTGACACTGAGGTGATGTAACTCGCCATTAACAATTGTCATGGATTTGGACCGCCTGACAATTTGTCTTGCCAAGGTCTCATCCTCAGGCAGCTCTCCTCGGGTCATATAAACCAAGTATGGCAATGTCCAATCTTGGATGACATCAAGCACGGCCACCAACTATGCCTCCGGGTCGGGCACTGCTAGCTCTTCCTCTGTAGGTACCTTGACAGAAGGATTATGCAAAATGTCAAGAACGGTGTTAGTCGGCACCGGCTTACGCTGAGATCCCAACCGGCTTATTGCATCAGCCGCCTCATTCTTACTTCTATCAATGTGCTCCACTTGATACCCTTTGAAGTGCCCAGCTACAACATCTACTTCACGATGGTAAGCCGCCATAAGGGGATCTTTAGAATCCCACTTGCCTGAGACCTGTTGAGCCACGAGATCAGAGTCGCCCAAACACCTTACCCGACTCAAATTCATCTCCTTGGCCATCCGGAGACCATGGAGCAAGGCCTCATATTCAGCTGCATTGTTAGTACAGGGAAACATGAGCTGGAGCACATAGCGAAATTTGTCACCTCGAGGGGAAGTTAAAACAACTCCAGCCCCTGAGCCTTCTAACTGCCTGGACCCATCAAAGCGAATAGTCCAATACGTATTATCCGGCTTCTCCTCAGGTGCCTGCAACTCTGTCCAATCATTGATAAAGTCGACCAAGGCTTGAAATTTGATAGCAGTACGGGGCATATACTTCAAACCATAGGACCCAAGCTCAATAGCCCAATTAGCGATTCATCTTGTGGCCTCCCTGTTCTGAATGATGTCTCCCAGAGGGGCTGAAATTACCACCATTATAGGATGACTTTGGAAGTACTGCTAAAGCTTCTGGTTTGCCATGAACACACCATAAACAAGTTTCTGCCAATGTGGATATCATTATTTAGACTCAATGAGCACCTCGCTGACGTAGTAAACCGGTCCTTGAACCAGGTGCTCCTTGCCTGCCTCCTTACGCTCCACAACAATGGCAACACTGATGGCCCGCGAGTTAGCAGCCACATATAACAACAACGGCTCTCTATCAATGGGAGCCGCAAGAACCGGTCGCTCAGACAACTGTCTCTTTAAATCTTCAAAGGCAGTGTTAGCAGCATCACTCCAGATGAAGGTGTCTGTTTTCTTCATCATCTGATATAGCGGTAAGGCCTTCTCCCCTAACCAGCTTATGAACCGGCTTAAAGCGGCAACACGACCCGCCAGGCACTGAACATCATTGATACACGCCGGCTTAGCCAGAGAGGTAATCGCCGTGATCTTCTCCAGATTAGCTTCAATGCCTCCTTTTTACACCAGAAAACCCAAGAGCTTGCCCGCAGGTACACCAAACACACACTTGGCCGGTTAAGCATCATCTTGTAAACCCGGAGATTGTCAAAGGTCTCTCTCAAGTCAGATATTAAGGTTTCCTTTTCTCTGGACTTCACCAAACACACACTTGGCCGGTTAAGCATGAACATTACACCCAATTTGATCGTGAAAACGGTTCTATACACATCGCTGATAAGTCGTCTGAGCACTCTTGAGTCCAAACGGCATAGATACATAATAGAAGGCCCCAAACGGAGTGATGAAAGCTGTCTTCTCCTTGTCCTTAACTGCCATCTTGATCTGATGATAACCATAGTAAGCATCCAAGAAGCTCAAACGTTCACAACCCGCCGTAGCAGCAATGATTTGATCAATACGGGGGAGAGCAAAGGGATCAGCCGGACAAGCCTTGTTTAAGTCCATGTAATCCACACACATCCGCCAAGTGTCATTCTTCTTGAGCACTAACACCGGGTTAGCCAACCACTCCGGGTGAAAAAATTCAACAATAAACCCAGCCGCTAAGAGCCGGGCGACCTCTTCCCCAATAGCTTTCCGTCTCTCTTTGTTGAACTGTCGGAGAAACTGCCTGACTGGCTTATACTTTGGATCAATATTGAGAGTGTGCTCAGCGAGTTCCCTCGGTACACCCGGCATGTCAGAAGGTTTCCATGCAAAGATGTCCCGGTTCTCACGGATGAACTCGATGAGTGCGCTTTCCTATTTAGGGTCCAAATTGGCACTGATACTGAATTGCTTAGAGGCGTCTCCTGGGGTAAAGTCAACGAGCTTTGTCTCAGCGGCCGATTTAAACTTCAACACCGAGTCATGCTCAGTAGTTGGTTTCTTGAGGGAGGTCATATCCACCGGGTCAACATTGTCTTGATAGAATTTGAGCTCCTCCGCAGCATAGGTAGTCTCAGCGTAAGCCGCATCGCCTTCTTCACATTCCAAGGCCACCTTTCGACTCCCATGCACAGTGATGGTCCCTTGTAACCCGGCATCTTGAGCTGTAAGTAAACGTAACACGGCCGTGCCATGAATTTAGCATAAGCCGGTGCGCAAACAGAGCGTGATATGGACTCCTGATTTTGACCACTTCAAACGTCAACTTCTCAGCCCTGAAGTCATACTCATCTCCAAAGGCCACCACCAATTCAATCTTGCCAACTGGGTAAGCCGACTTTCCTGGAACCACCACATGGAAAACAGTGTTGGATGTTCTCAGATTCTTCTCAGTCAACCCCATGCGCTGAAAAGTCTCGTAGTAGAGGATGTTGATGCTGCTACCTCCGTCCATGAGTACCTTAGGGAATTTATATTCACCAACCTGGGGTGCTACCACCAAGGCTAACTGACCCGAATTATCGACTCGTGGAGGGTGATCCTCTCTACTCCATATAATGGGTTGCTCTGACCATCTGAAATAACGAGGAATTGCTGGCTCAATCGAATTTACGGCCCTCTTATGAACCGTCTGGTCACGTTTGCATAAGCTAGTGGTAAACACATGGTACTGCCCACCGCTCAACTATTTCGAATGGCTTTGATAACCCGACTGCTGCTGCTATTGTCCTCCCTGACCAGATTGCTGCTGATTATTTCCACCCGGCTGTCCCTGAAAACCGGAGTTTGAACCGCCGCCCAGGCCATGAAAGCCGCCAGCCCCTGAACTGCCGCCAGATCCATGACTGCCATCAAAGGTATTGGAATTTTTAAATGCCTTCATGATCGCGCAATCCTTCCACAGGTGTGTAACGGGGTGCTCCCGAGTGCCGTGTTTCGGGCAGGGCTCATTGAGTAGCTGCTCAAGAGATGGGCCTGACCCGCCGGATCGAGGCCACTTACCCTTACGTCTCTGATTGTTACCCTGTGCATTAGCGTTGGCTACAAGCTCCGGATTGCCGTCCGCCTTACGCTTATTGCCACTTTGATTCACCGGGTTGTGTTGTTGACCCTTTCCATTGCCGTTCCTTTTTCCCTTCCCTGTCTTCTCATCATGAGACGCGGGATCCTTGGTACTATCAAAATCGGCATATTTGACTAAAGACGCCATTATCCTTGCAGTCACGCTTAAGGCGCCCTAGTTTCTTCCTCAGCGGCTCAAAGCTGCAATTTTTCTCCAACGTGAGGACTGCAGAGCCGGCATCCATCTTATCAGATGAATGAATTATCTCCTTGACCCGGCGTACCCAATGGGTGGTGGATTCACCCCCCTGCTTACAATTCGTCAAGTCCATGATTGACATAGATTGCTTACAGGTGTCCTTGAAGTTCTGGATGAAACGGGCTTTTAACTCCTCCCATGAACCAATGGAATTGGGTGATAAGCTTTTTAACC
Organism: Triticum aestivum; assembly: GCF_018294505.1. Classification (NCBI taxonomy): domain Eukaryota; kingdom Viridiplantae; phylum Streptophyta; class Magnoliopsida; order Poales; family Poaceae; genus Triticum; species Triticum aestivum. Next base: position 746,356,408 of record NC_057798.1, read on the forward strand.
AAGACCGGGCCGTTCCATCTAACATCATGGTGAAATATTTAGCCATTGCCGTGTCACTGACTACCAACAGCTCCATGGCCATCTCATAACTCTCAATCCATGCTCCAGGCTGTAAGTCACCGTGTAATTTCGCACTTTTTGAGGTCCCTTGAAGTCCTTGGGCAGGCACACATTGCGCAAAGCCGGTACCAAACAAGGAACACCACCGGTTCTGGTGGCTACTCCTGTCTAAACAGAAGTCATTGGATACTCTGGAATATTCTGATGAGCCGCGTGTTGAGCCGCCAGCTGAGCCGCCCGCTCGTTCTCCTGACGTACTCGGTCTTGCACCGGGTTATGGCCACCATGCTGGTCACGGCGTTGGGCGTTGATGGACAAAGCTTCGGACTCCATGTGCCTGCTGTAACTCGGGCTCCGGTTCTGACGAGGCGGTGCTAACCAAGACGGAGGAGTTGAATGAATCCTATCCCGGCTATAAGAATAGGTCTCTTGCTCAGCCAGGGCCGTCTGGACAATTTCCCTAATCCTCCAGGTCTCCACCGCTGTCGGATCATCACCGTCCACTGGAAGAGCCGCCAGACGCGCTGATGTTGCGATTAAATTCTCCATGGGATTGGAAAAGTGACCCTCCGGTATCAGCACATAACACGGTGGTGCCATGCTCACATGAGGAGGCGGCCTCTCTCGAGGCTGAGCCGGTCCTCCTGCTCCGGCTGTCAAAAACTGATTGGCATCTGGCGGTTTACTTGGGCCGGCAACGGGTGTAGCGAAAAGAACCCGAGGGTCATAATTCGGAGGTAAACGGGATTGGGTTTTCTGGTGTCTCCTCCTCATTACCTCATTGGATGCGTTTAAGCTCATCGTGAGCTGGTAAGCTTCTGACTGCAACCGCTGTGCCCGGGGGTCGAGAGCCACCCGCTCTCTAGCTAGTCTAGTATCCTCAACTGCCAAGGCCTGCTTGGCTTGAGCTATCTCCTCACACACCCGTGCCACCTCCGCGTCATGCTCATCTTTGTTCGCAGGGATAACCATAGCGGTTAACAGGGCTGTAAGCTTATCCATGAGATCTATCAGCACTTGAGCCGCCGGGCACACAGGGCCTCCTGCCCCGGCCGCTCCTATTCCAGACATAATTTCAGCAGCGGCTATAGAGTTTTGGCCGGGTTGAGTCCCAGCCATGAATACTCCTTCCCAATTCGGCGACTCACAGGGGTCCGGAATATTGAAGCCATCGGAACAGCCCCCGAGCACGCCATCTTGTACTTGATATAGCGATTCCGTTGAACCGGCAGATGAATCACCGTCAGAGCGGACGGCCGTCTCACCACCATCTTCAGATCCTTCAGAAAGCTCTTCTCCGTGGACGCAGCCCACAAAGACATGCTTCATGCCGGGTTGAGCTCGGGTGGGTTTCGCACACTAAGCCGTCTCGACGAGGTCGGTGCAGTTGTCTGGCTCAGGCCCCGGCTCACCAATCCAGCCGATGAAGACGTGGATCCCTCCGAAGGGGACCCGGTACCCATACTCAATTGAGCCGGCGTCGGGGCCCCAGCCTTTGTCATCGATGTAGATCTTGCCGCGACGACTCTTGGTCATCCGGCCCACTACGTATCCCTTGAGCCCTTCGAAGTTGCCCTTCAAGAACTCAAATCCACCGTGCACTGGCCCCATGGTGGGCGCCAACTGTAGTGGAATTGTCATGTCAGATGTCCTCGTGAAAGGACTTAGTTGTGGAGCCATCGCAACTAGGAAGCTTGAAGGGGTTAATTGGGACAAGGGACACGAGAGGTTTTATACTAGTTCATCCCCTTACGGTGAAGGTAAGGCCTACATCTAGTTGGGTTGGTATTGATATTTCGATGACCAGGGAGCGAGATACGCTATGCCCGGCTCTCGATGAGTTGTTTTCTTTTTCTAAGCCGCCAGCAGGTCGTCCCCTTATATGCACGGGTTGACGTCCTGCGGCTTACAGAGTCCCGGCTGGCTTATAAACAGTGTCCGGTTCGGTGACTAGTTAAGTCTACCTTATGATACAAGCCATATTACTATGGCAGTTTATTACAACGGGCCTTAAGTCGCCTGCGGGCCTTAAGCCCTCTATGAACCGCCATCTTCATGCTTTGGTCTTGGGTTTCTCTCTGGTATAGTCTTCTTTGTGTAACCCAGCCCCTCCTGGGCGGTTTATACAAATAGTTATATCCCCAACAATCGGCGTTGGTCGTCGGGTCGCTGGACATGGAGACGACGAGGCGATGGAGGAAGGATTCCGGCGCACCCCTACCTGGCGCGCCAAATGTCGGATGTTGGGTTTTGGCAGACCCTTGAGGTTCGAACTCTGGGGTGTGCGCGAAGATCTCTCCTCCATCGACCCACGTCCCAAAGCCTCTCTAGGAATCTAGGCTAGCAGGATGAACAACACAATGGACACGTAGTTTATACTGGTTCAGGCCACAATTGTGGTGGAATACCCTACTCTAGTGTGTGGTGTGTGGATTGCCTTAGAGGCTGATGATGAATAGTACAAGGGGAAGAACAGCCTCATGAGGAGAGGTGTTCTTGAGCTGGTTTGGGTGTCGATGGACTGAATCCCCTCTTCCCTTCTACTATGGTGGCTAGCCCTATTTATAGAGGCCCTGGTCCTCTTCCCAAATATTGAGCGGGAAGGGCGCCAACAACAGCCATTTTGAAGGGGAACATCTAGTACACTTATCCTGTGTAAAGTTGGTATTCGACTGCCAAAGACTCTGACGATGACGCCGTCCTGGGATCCATGGTGACCTCCATCCTGCCGCCCTGATGTTCTTGGTCTTGTTGCACCGAAATGGTAGCCTTTGCCTGATGCCTTGGTCTATGCTTGCTCCCTTTGCACCAAAGAGGAAACAAGGACACTGCGCCGGCCGGCGCCCGCCTGCCTCAATCGTCTTGGCTTGTGTCACGAGCACCTCGCGAGGTACCCTCGCCTTGATCTCTCCGCCTCCTCGCGAGCCTGCCTAGCGAGGTTGCTCCTGAGGAAGCTTCCTGTCGTCCGCCCCGCGAGGCTGGGCCCCTCGCGAGGGTCTTGAGCTTGAGTCGATGAAGATGGGCCGCACTGGGCCAATGCTCAAGCCGTGCCGCAGGCCGCAGGCAGGAAAGTCTGGGGACCCCCGTTCCCAGAACACCGATAGTCGCCACTCCGGCTGCTCAGGCGCGTCGTCGCAGTCCGCCTCTGACTGCTCAGCCTCTTCAGCAATGAAAGAAGACAGCCTCAGCCGCTCCGGCTGCTCCGGCCACTAGCAGTACAGCCAGAGGCGGGAGGCTAGCAGAACAAACAAAAGGGAAACAAATTCCCCAGCTCGGCGAACAAGCGAAGCAATCATGCCCCCCCCCCCCCCCCGCTCAATGTGTCTAGCGATATCGTCGCTAATCTTCCGGGGGTGATGTCTGGTACCAATCCTGCAGATTACATGACCGACGAGGATGAAATAATTTTTGGAACAATGGAGGTGGACACATTAAGATTCAAGCACGGGAAGCCTCTCGTCAGACCTGGTACTTCCCTAACAACGATGATGCAAAGATTCCATGATTGGTACATGGACATCTGCAGGAAGTCTGGGAAAAATACGTTGTCACTAGCGGTTAAAGAGGAGCACGACCTCGTTGGAATTGATGTGTTGTTAGTTGCATATGAGGAGTTCTTCCAGTTTTTCAATCAAAAGGCCCTCGATAAAACAATCATCGCTTGCTACTGTCTGTAAGTACTACTTCTCTGTAATTAGTTAAGTCCCTATATATAGCTCAGCTCTTTCATTGCATGTATATATAATTATCCTCACTATATTATGCAGATTAAAGATCGCCGAATTGAAGAAAAGACAAGTAGGTGATATTGGGTTCATTAACACAAATCTCATCGATGAATTGAGTGTTAAACATGATGCCAGAGAAACCGAGGCCAAGTTGCTCGCATCATTACTTCGAAATCAAAACAAAGCTACAATACTCTTTCCTTACAACTTCAAGTGAGTGTTACTGTCTTCTGCATATTCGGTTTCCCTTATTACTTCAGGTTATAGTAACGTAATTGATGAGTTATGCATGCATGCACAGCTTCCACTTTATTCTGCTAGAGAATAAGCTTGAGCAGGGACTAGTAACCGTCATACACTCCAAACGAAAAAATCCAGAGGAGTATGCGACCATGACTAAAATGCCCGAGAAGTAAGTTCAATCGATCATTACCACACCATATCGGCAACTTTGTTCATTTTCTGATATCAAGTAATTGTTTTCCTTCTCTGGTAGGGTTTGGAAAAAGTTCACCGCACAAGCTCCGAGACTGCCGGCGCAACTGCAATTTGACCACCCGAATGTAAGTACTAGCTACTAGCTAGTTCCGCGCATCTCCCATTGATTCTAGCTAGTTTCATCAATACCATTTACCATGCATGCTTATCAGTTTGATTGACCTCTATTTCTTGTAAAGTGGTTGTGGCAGGAACGCGGGAATGATTTGTGTGGATACTACATTTGCGAGTTCATCCACCACACAACCTGTGAGCGGGGCTACTCTAAACAACAATATGAAGTGCGTAAGCAATAATATTCACAATTTTGTTTTGTTACCATCATTTGTGTTCAGTTTCATTCATATATATGTATTGACCCCCTTCTTGAAATTAGATGTGGCAGACGCGGGATGAACTCCTACCACAAGATCGCATACAAGCATTTGAAGAGGAATTGGCGGGATTCTTTCTTGACCACGTTATCAACAAACACGGAGAATACAATGTGGAAGTTGAGTTCAGATGTTAGGGAACGTAAGAGATCTTATATTGTAGTGTAGGATAGATATATGAAAACTTGTTGTTCGACCATTCTATCGGAGAAGGAGAGGTCGATCACTTCTCTCTGTGTATATGTTCATGACGATCTTCTGTACTTAATGGTTTCCTTCATTTGCTTACTAGCTAGCTAGCGTGTCGAGTCTATACGTAGCGTCGACCAAGCACAGAGATAAGAGAGGACACTCATCTCTATTAGCGAGCTAACACAATATATGAAACCCCTAAATTAATCCTACAACCCCTCCCCTTTCAGAAAAAAACCCAGGCCAACCTTTTGGTCCCGGTTGGTGGCACCAACCGGGACAAAAGGCCCCCTTGCCTGGGCAAGCCGCTCCGGCCATGTGGAGCCCCATCTATCCTGGTTCCTATTCGAACCGGGACTAAAGTTATAGGGCTTTAGTTACGACCCTTTAGTCCCGGTTCGGCAACCAGGACAAATGGCCCTCATGAACCGGTTTGAATGGCCCTTTTTCTACTAGTATCCTATAGAAGTCGGAGACAGAGACTGTTTTATGATGGCGTCTACACAGCCAGAGCATACGGTCAGGGAGGTTTTCTCACTGCATGGATGGTGGCGTAATCTCCGTATAGGATTTGCCCCACCCTACGCTGGATTGATTAATTTTTGCTCCAAAACTATGTTTATTTTTTGGTTGTTTGGACTTATTGGCTGTGTGCATCATGTTATGGAGAGGCGGGGAATTCTTTCAATTCAATGAAATGTCCTTTATCCAAAAAAACCAATCAAAAGATGTCACGCTACCCACCTCTGGAAAGCTCGGCTGGCCCTCAAGATCGAAATCTTCGTTTGGTAGCTGCTCGTTAATTGCACCCCTTGAGTACGGAGATGACAAAGCGGCATGGGCCAGGTAATGGCTTTTATCCTCTTCATGTGGTTCCCGAGTATGAAGCCACATTCTCTTCTATTGTCCTATTGCCCGCATCTTATGGAGCTTTGTTCGTGGGTCTCTAGGGTCCGAGTGTGTCATGACCCAAATACATAGCAATACACATCATATATACGTAGAACATGCAAGTATGTGTTGGTACAATATGGCATTGATACGTCTTCAACATATCTATAATTTTTTATTGTTCCATGCTATTATATTTTAAAAAAATTGGATGTTTTATATACATTTACAAGCATCTTTATATCATTTTTTCGGACTAACCTACTAACTTAGTGCCTAGTGCCACTTGTTGTTTTTTGCTTATTTTTGACTTTGCGAAATATCAGTACCAAACGAAGTCCAAATGCCATGGTTCTTTTTGAATCTTTTTTTTTCTGGCAGTAAGAGACCCTGGAAGCTTCGAGAAGTAACGAGAATACGAAGGAGGGGCCCACTAGGCACCAGGGCGCGCCAGGTGCTTTGGGAGCACCGATCCAGCCCATGCCTATTTAGCAGAATAGATTATAAAGAATTCTATTTCTACCCCGCCAGATTCATGTTGGTGATACTAATTACCCCATATAGCAATTTTCCCATAATCTTTACCCAATTTAAGCAAATTTATGAAATGGATAATTTGTAAAAAATGGTTAAAAATGTGGGAAAGAAGCTAACTGCTAGCTGTGGTAACTGTTTGAAGGAAATATGCCCTAAGGCAATAACAAAGTTGTTATTTTATATTTCCTTATTCATGATGAAGGATTACTATTTATGCTAGAATTGTGTTGATCGAAAACTTAAATACACATGTGAATACATAAACAAATACTGTGTCCCTAGTGAGCCTCTACTAGACTAGCTCGTTGACCAAAGATGGTTAAGGTTTCCTAACCATAGAAATGAGTTGTCATTTGATAACGGGGTCACATCATTAGTTGAATGATGTGATGGACAAGACCCATCCATTTGCTTAGCATATGATCATTCAATTTATTGCTACTGCTTTCTTGAATGTCAAATACATGTTCCTTCGACCATGAGATCATGCAACTCGCAGATACCGGAGAAATACCTTGTGTGCTATCAAATGTCAGAACGTAACTGGGTGATCATAAATATGCTCTACGGGTATCTCCGAAGGTGTCTTTTGAGTTGGCATGGATCGATATTGGGATTTGTCACTCCAAGTATCAGAGAGGTATCGCTGGGCCCTCTTGGTAATACACATCATAATAATCTTGCAAGCAAAGTGACTAAGGAGTTAGTTATGATATGATGTATGCTACATCTTGAGCTTGCGTTGGTTTTCCTTGAAGAGGAAAGGGTGATGCAGCATGGTAGCGTAAGTATTTCCCTCAATTTTTGAGAACCAATGTATCAATCCACTAGGAGGCTCCTCAACAAGTCCCACGAACCTACACAAACAAACAAAGAACTCGCAACCAATGCAATAAAGGGGTTTTCAATCCCTCCATGGCCACTTGCGAAAGTGAGATCTAATAGAGATAATAAGATAAGATAAATATATTTTTGGTATTTTATAATATAGATGCAGAAAATAAAAGATGCAAATAAAAGTAGATTGGAAGCAAATATGATATGAGATAGACCCGGGGGCCATAGGTTTCACTAGTGGCTTCTCCCAAGAGCATAATTATTACGATGGGTGAACAAATTACTGTCGAGCAATTGATAGAAAAGCGAATAATTATGACGTTATCTAGGCATGATCATGTATATAGGCATCACGTCCGCAACAAGTAGACCGACTCCTGCCTGCATCTACTACTATTACTCCACACATCGACCGCTATCCAGCATGCATCTACAGTATTAAGTTCATAAGAACAGAGTAACGCATTAAGAAAGATGACATGATGTAGAGGGATAAACTCAAGCAATATGATATAAACCCCATCTTTTTATCCTCGATGGCAACAATATAATAGGTGTCTTGCAACCCTTTCTGTCACTGGGTAAGAACACCGCAAGATTGAACCCAAAGCTAAACACTTCTCCCATGGCAAGAAAGATCAATCTAGTAGGCCAAACCAAACCAGTAATTCGAAGAGACTTGCAAAGATAACTCAATCATATAAAAGAATTCAGAGAAGATTCAATTATTATCCATAGATAAACTTGATCATTAACCCACAATTCATCGGATCTCGACAAACACACTGCAAAAAAGATTACATCGAATAGATCTCCACAAGAGAGGGGGAGATCATTGTATTGAGATCCAAAAAGAGAGAAGAAGCCATCTAGCTAATAACTATGGACCCGAAGGTCTGTGGTAAACTACTCACAACTCATCGGAAGGGCTATGGTGTTGATGAAGAAGCCCTCCGTGGTGGAATCCCCCTCCAGCAGTGAAAGAAATATGCCCTAGAGGCAATAATAAATTTATTATTTATTTCCTTATATCATGATAAATCTTTATTATTCATGCTAGAATTGTATTAACCGGAAACATAATACATGTGTGAATACATAGACAAACAGATTGTCACTAGTATGCCTCTACTTGATTAGCTCGTTTATCAAAGATGGTTATGTTTCCTAGCCATAGAAATGAGTTGTCATTTGATTAATGGGATCACATCATTAGTAGAATGATGTGATTGACATGACCCATTCCATTAGGTTAGCACACGATCGTTTAGTATGTTGTTGTTGCTTTCTTCATGACTGATACATGTTCCTATGACTATGAGATTATGCAACTCCCGTTTATCGGAGGAACACTTTGTGTGCTACCAAACTTCATAACGTAACTGGGTGATTATAAAGGTGATCTACAGGTGTCTCCGAAGGTACATGTTGGGTAGGTGTATTTCGAGATTAGGATTTGTCACTCCGATTGTCGGAGAGGTATCTTTGGGCCCTCTTGGTAATACACATCACTTAAGCCTTGCAAGAATTGCAACTACTGAGTTAGTTGTAGGATGATGTATTACGGAATGAGTAAAGAGACTTGCTGGTAACGAGATTGAGCTATGTATTGAGATACCGATGATCGAATCTCGGGCAAGTAACATACCGATGACAAAGGGAAAAACGTATGTTGTTATGCGGTCTGATCGATAAAGATCTTCGTAGAATATGTGGGAGCCAATATGAGCATCCAAGTTCCGCTATTGGTTATTGACCGGAGACGTGTCTCGGTCATGTCTACATAGTTCTCGAACCCGTAGGGTCCGCACGCTTAACGTTACGATGATAGTTATATTATGAGTTTATATGTTTTGATGAACCGAAGGTTGTTCGGAGTCCCGTATATGATCACGGACATGACGAGGAGTCTCGAAATGGTCGAGACATGAAGATTTATATATTGGAAGCCTATGTTTGGATATCGCAAGTGTTCCGGGTGAAATCGGGATTTTACTAGAGTACCGGGAGGTTACCGGAACCCCCCGGGAGGTTAATGGGCCTTAGTGGGCCTTTACAGAGAAGAGGAGAGACGGCCAGGGCTGGGCTGCGCGCCCCTCCCCCCTAGTCCGAATAGGATAAGGAGAGGGGGGCGGCGCCCTCCCCCCTTCCTTCCTCTCTCCCTCCTCTTTCCCCCTCCCAAGTCCTAATCCAACTAGGAAAGGGGGGGAGTCCTACTCCCAGTAGGAGTAGGACTCCTCCCAGCGCGCCTCTCCCCTAGGCCGGCCGCACCCCCCTTGCTCCTTTATATACGGGGGCAGGGGGCACCCTAGAGACACAACAATTGATCATTGATCTCTTAGCCGTGTAGCGGTGCTTAGGCAAGGCCCTGCGTCGGTAGAACATCATCATCGTCACCGCGACGTCGTGCTGAGGGAACTCTCCCTCAACACTCGGCTGGATCGGAGTTCGAGGGACGTCATCGGGCTGAACGTGTGCTGAACTCGGAGGTGTCGTACGTTCGGTACTTGATCGGTCAGATCGTGAAGACGTACGACTACATCAACCGTGTTGTGCTAACGCTTCCGCTTACGGTCTACAAGGTTATGTAGACAACACTCTTCCCTCTCGTTGCTATGCGTCACCATGATCTTGCATGTACGTAGGATTTTTTTTGAAATTACTACGTTTCCCAACAGTGGCATCCGAGCCAGGTTTTATGCATAGATGTCATATGCACGAGTAGAACACAAGTGAGTTATGGGCGATACAAGTCATACTGCTTACCAGCATGTCATACTTTGGTTCGGCGGTATTGTTGGATGAAGTGGCCCGGACCGACATTACACGTACGCTTGCGCGAGACTGGTTCTACCGACGTGCTTTGCACATAGGTGGCTGGCGGGTGTCAATTTCTCCAACTTTAGTTGAATCGAGTGTGGCTACGCCCGGTCCTTGCGAAGGTTAAAACAACACCAACTTGACATACTATCATTGAGGTTTTGATGCGTAGGTCAGAAAGGTTCTTGCTCAGCCCGTAGCAGCCACGTAAAACTTGCAACAACAAAGTAGAGAACGTCTAACTTGTTTTAGCAGGGCATGCTATGATGTGATATGGTCAAGACATGATGCTAAATTTTATTGTATGAGATGATCATGTTTTGTAACTGAGTTATCAGCAACTGGCAGGAGCCATATGGTTGTCGCTTTATTGTATGCAATGCAATCGCCCTGTAATGCTTTACTTTATCACTAAGAGGTAGCGGTAGTCGTAGAAGCATAAAGATTGGCGAGACGACAACGATGCTACGATGGAGATCAATGTGTCGCACCGGTGACGATGGTGATCATGACGGTGCTTCGGAGATGGAGATCACAAGCACAAGATGATGATGGCCATATCATATCACTTATATTGATTGCATGTGATGTTTATCTTTTATGCATCTTATCTTGCTTTGATTGACGGTAGCATTATAAGATGATCCCTCACTAAATTATCAAAGTATAAGTGTTCTCCCTGAGTATGCACCGTTGCGAAAGTTCTTCATGCTGAGACACCACGTGATGATCGGGTGTGATAGGCTCTACGTTCAAATACAACGGGTGCAAAACAGTTGCACACGCAGAATACTCAGGTTAAACTTGACGAGCCTAGCATATAACAGATATGGCCTAGAACACGAAGACCGAAAGGTCGAGCGTGAATCATATTGTAGATATGATCAACATAGTGATGTTCACCATTGAAACTACTCCATCTCACATGATGATCAGACATGGTTCAGTTGATTTGGATCATGTGATCACTTAGAAGATTAGAGGGATGTATATCTAAGCGGGAGTTCTTAAGTAATATGATTAATTGAACTTAAATTTATCATGAACTTATTACCTGATAGTGTCTTGCTTGTCTATGTTGATTGTAGATAGATGGCCCGTGTTGTTGTTCCGTTGAATTTTAATGTGTTCCTTGAGAAAGCAAAGTTGAAAGATGATGGTAGCAATTACACGGACTGGGTCCGTAACTTGAGGATTATCCTCATTGTTGCATAGAAGATATACGTCCTGGAAGCACCGTTGGGTGCCAGACCTGCTACAGGAGCTACACCAGATGTTGTGAACGTCTGGCAGAGCAAAGCTGATGAGTACTCGATAGTTCAGTGTGCCATGCTTTACGGCTTAGAATTGGGACTTCAACGACGTTTTGAACGTCATGGAGCATATGAGATGTTCCAGGAGTTGAAGTTAATATTTCAAGAAAATGCCCGGATTGAGAGATATGAAGTCTTCAATAAGTTCTACAGCTGCAAGATGGAGGAGAATAGTTCTGTCAGTGAGCATATAGTCAAGATGTCTGGGTATAATAATCACTTGATTCAACTGGGAGTTAATCTTTCGGATGATAGCGTCATTGAAAAAATTCTCCAATCACTACCACCAAGCTACAAGAGCTTCGTGATGAACTCCAACATGCAAGGGATGGATAAGATGATTCTCGAGCTCTTCGCAATGCTAAAAGCTGCAGAGGTAGAAATCAAGAAGGAACATCAAGTGTTGATGGTCAATAAGACCACCAGTTTCAAGAAAAAGGGCAAAGAGAAGAAGAAGGGGAACTTCAAGAACAACAGCAAGCAAGTTGCTGCTCAGGAGAAGAAACCCAAGTTTGGACCTAAGCCTGAGACTGAGTGCTTCCACTGCAAGCAGACTGGTCACTGGAAGCGGAACTGCCCCAAGTATTTGGCAGATAAGAAGGATGGCAAGGTGAACAAAGGTATATGTGATATACATGTTATTGATGTGTACCTTACTAATGCTCGCAGTAGCACCTGGGTATTTGATACTGGTTCTATTGCTAATATTGGCAACTCGAAACAGGGGCTACGGATTAAGCGAAGATTGGCTAAGGACGAGGTGACGATGCGCGTCGGAAATGGTTCCAAAGTCGATGTGATCACGGTCGGCACGCTACCTCTACATCTACCTTCGGTATTAGTTTTAGACCTAAATAATTGTTATTTCGTGCCAGCGTTGAGCATGAACATTATATCTGGATCTTGTTTGATGCGAGACGGTTATTCATTTAAATCAGAGAATAATGGTTGTTCTATTTATATGAGTAATATCTTTTATGGTCATGCACCCCTGAAGAGTGGTCTATTTTTATTGAATCTCGATAGTAGTGATACACATATTCATAATGTTGAGGCCAAAAGTTGTAGAGCTGATAATGATAGTGCAACTTATTTGTGGCACTGCCATTTAGGTCATATCGGTGTAGAGCGCATGAAGAAACTCCATACTGATGGACTTTTGGAACCACTTGATTATGAATCACTTGCTACTTGCGAACCATGCCTCATGGGCAAGATGACTAAAACGTCGTTCTCCGGAACTATGGAGGGAGCAACAGATTTGTTGGAAATCATACATACAGATGTATGTGTTCCAATGAATGTTGAGGCTCGTGGCGAATATCATTATTTTCCCACCTTCACAGATGATTTAAGCAGATATGGGTATATCTACTTAATGAAACATAAGTCTGAAACTTTTGAAAAGTTCAAAGAATTTCAGTGTGAAGTTGAAAATCATCGTAACAAGAAAATAAAGTTTCGACGATCTGACAGTGGAGGAGAATATTTGAGTTACGAGTTTGGTCTACATTTGAAATAATGCAGAATAGTTTCGCAACTCACGCCACCCGGAACACCACAGTGTAATGGTGTGTCTGAACGTCGTAATCGTACTTTACTTGAAATGGTGCGATCTGTGATGTCTCTTACTGATTTACCGCTGTCGCTTTGGGGTTATGCTTTAGAGACGGCTGAATTCACGTTAAATAGGACACCATCAAAATCCGTTGAGATGACGCCTTATGAACTATGGTTTGGCAAGAAACCAAAGTTGTTGTTTCTTAAAGTTTGGGGCTGCGATGCTTGTGTGAAAAAGCTTCAACCTGATAAGCTCGAACCCAAATCGGAGAAATGTTTCTTCATAGGATACCCAAAGGAGACTGTTGGGTACACCTTCTATCACAAATCCGAAGGCAAGACTTTTGTTGCTAAATTCAGAGTTTTTCTAGAGAACGAGTTTCTCTCGAAAGAAGTGAGTGGGAGGAAAGTAGAACTTGATGAGGTAACTGTACCTACTCCCTTATTGGAAAGTAGTTCATCACAGAAACCAGTTCCTGTGACATCTACACCAATTAGTGAGGAAGTTAATGATGATGATCATGGATCTTCAGATCAAGTTGTTACTGAACCTCGTAGGTCAAACAGAATAAGATCCGCACCAGAGTGGTACGGTAATCCTGTTCTGTAGGTCATGCTACTGGATCATGTTGAACCTACGAACTATGAAGAAGTGATGGTGAGCCCAGATTCCACAAAATGGCTTGAGGCCATGAAATCTGAGATGGGATCCATGTATGAGAACAAAGTATGGACTTTGGGTGACTTTCCCGATGATCGGCAAGCAATTGAGAATAAATGGATCTTCAAGAAGAAGACTGACACTGACAGTAATGTTACTGTCTACAAAGCTTGACTTGTTGCAAAAGGTTTTCGAGAAGTTCAAGGGATTGACTACGATGAGACCTTCTCACCCGTAGCGATGCTTAAGTTTGTCTGAATCATGTTAGCAATTGCCGCATTTTATGATTATGAAATTTGGCAAATGGATGTCAAAACTGCATTCCTGAATGTATTTCTGGAAGAAGAGTTGTATATGATGCAACCGGAAGGTTTTGTCAATCCAAAGGGAGCTAACAAAGTGTGCAAGCACCAGAGATCCATTTATGGACTGGTGCAAGCCTCTTGGAGTTGGAATAAATGCTTTCATTGTGTGATCAAAGCATTTGGTTTTGTACAGACTTTTGGAGAAGCTTGTATTTACAAGAAAGTGAGTGGGAGCTCTGTAGCATTTCTGATATTATATGTGGATGACATATTGTTGATTGGAAATGATATAGAATTTCTGGATAGCATAAAGGGATACTTGAATAAGAGTTTTTCAATGAAAGACCTCGGTGAAGCTGCTTACATATTGGGCATCAAGATCTATAGAGATAGATCAAGATGCTTAATTGGACTTTCACAAAGCACATAACTTGACAAAGTTTTGAAGAAGTTCAAAATGGATCAAGCAAAGAAAGGGTTCTTGCCTGTGTTACAAGGTGTGAAGTTGAGTAAGACTCAATGCCCGACCACTGCACAAGATAGAGAAAAGATGAAAGATGTTCCCCATGCTTCAGCCATAGGCTCTATCATGTATGCAATGCTATGTACCAGACCTGATGTGTGCCTTGCTATAAGTCTAGCAGGGAGGTACCAAAGTAATCCAGGAGTGGATCACTGGACAGCGGTCAAGAACATCCTGAAATACCTGAAAAGGACTAAGGATATGTTTATCGTTTATGGAGGTGACAAATGTTGGAAATATGTCCTAGAGGCAATAATAAACTGGTTATTATTATATTTCCTTGTTTATGATAATTTTTTATTATACATGCTAGAATTGTATTGATAGGAAACTCAGATACATGTGTGGATACATAGACAACACCATGTCCCTAGTAAGCCTCTAGTTGACTAGCTCGTTGATCAATAGATGGTTACGGTTTCTTGACCATGGACATTGGATGTCGTTGATAACGCATCATTAGGAGAATGATGTGATGGACAAGACCCAATCCTAAGCCTAGCACAAGATCGTATAGTTCGTATGCTAAAGCTTTTCTAAATGTCAACTATCTTTTCCTTAGACCATGAGATTGTGCAACTCCCAAATACCGTAGGAGTGCTTTGGGTGTACCAAACGTCACAACGTAACTGGGTGGCTATAAAGGTGCACTACGGGTATCTCCGAAAGTGTCTGTTGGGTTGGCACGAATTGAGACTGGGATTTGTCACTCTATGTGACGGAGAGGTATCTCTGGGCCCACTCGGTAGGACATCATCATAATGTGTACAATGTGATCAAGGAGTTGATCGCGGGATGATGTGTTACGGAACGAGTAAAGAGACTTGCCGGTAACGAGATTGAACAAGGTATCAAGATACTGACGATCGAATCTCGGGCAAGTACTATACCACTAGACAAAGGGAACTGTATACAGGATTGATTGAATCCTTGACATCGTGGTTCATCCGATGAGATCATCATGGAACATGTGGGAGCCAACATGGGTATCCATATCCCGCTGTTGGTTATTGGCTGGAGAGTTGTCTCGGTCATGTCTGCATGGTTCCCGAACCCGTAGGGTCTACACACTTAAGGTTCGATGATGCTAGGGTTATAGGGAATAGATATACGTGGTTACCGAATATTGTTCGGAGTCCCGGATGAGATCCCGGATGTCACGAGGAGTTCCAGAATGGTCCGGAGGTGAAGATTTATATATGGAAGCCCTGTTTTGGTCACCGGAAAAGTTTCGGGTACAATCAGTAACGTACGGGGACCACCAGGAGGGTTCCGGGGGTCCACCAGTTGGGGCCACCGGCCCCAGAGGGCTGCATGGGCCAAGTGTGGGAGGGGACCAGCCCCAGGTGGGCTGGTGCACCCCCCCCCACCAGGGCCCAAGGCGCCTAGGGTTGAAAACCCTAGGGGAGGGCGGCGCCTCCACTTTGCTTGGGGGGCAAGTCTCCCCCTCTCCCCCTTTGGCCGCCACCCTAGATGGGATCTAGGGGCTGCCGCACCCCTTGGTGTGGGAACCCTAGAGGGGGCCCAGCCCCTCCCTCTCCCCTATATATAGTTGAGGTCTAGGGGCTTCCCAATAGATGAGTTATTCCTCTCCCTCGCGCAGCCCTACCCCTCTCCCTCCTCATCTCTCGCGGTGCTTGGCGAAGCCCTGCTAGAATGCCACGCTCCTCCATCACCACCATGCCGTTGTGCTGCTGCTGGACGGAGTCTACCCCAACCTCTCCCTCTCTCCTTGCTGGATCAAAGCATGGGAGATGTCACCGGGCTGCACGTGTGTTGAACGCGGAGGTGTCGTCCGTTTGGCACTAGGATCTCCGATGATTTGGATCACGATGAGTACGACTCCATCAACCCCGTTCTCTTGAACGCTTCCGCTTAGCGATCTACAAGGGTATGTAGATGCACTCCCCTCTCTCTCGTTGCTAGTCTCTCCATAGATAGATCTTGGTGACTCGTAGGAAAATTTTGAATTTCTGCTACGTTCCCCAACAGTGGCATCATGAGCTAGGTCTATTGCGTAGATTCTATGCACGAGTAGAACACAAGTTGTTGTGGGTGTTGATTTTGTTCAATATGCTTACCATTACTAGTCCTATCTTGTTTCGACGGTATTGTGGGATGAAGCGGCCCGGACCGACCTTACACGTACACTTACGTGAGACAGGTTCCACCAACTGACATGCACTTGTTGCATAAGCTGGCTAGCGGGTGCCAGTCTCTCCCACTTTAGTCGGATCAGATTCGATGAAAAGGGTCCTTATGAAGGGTAAATAGCAATTGGCATATCACATTGTGGCTTTTGCGTAGGTAAGAAACTTTCTTGCTAGAAACCCATAGCAGCCACATAAAACATGCAAAAAACTATTAGAGGACGTCTAACTTGTTTTTGCAGGGTATGCTATGTGATGTGATGTGGCCAAAAGAATGTGATGAATGATATGTGATGTATGAGATTGATCATGTTCTTGTAATAGGAATCATGACTTTCATGTCGATGAGTATGACAAACGGCAGGAGCCATAGGAGTTGTCTTTATTTATTGTATGACCTGCGTGTTACTGAATAACGCCATGTAATTACTTTACTTCATTGCTAAACCGTTAGCCATAGTAGGAGAAGTAATAAGTTGGTGAGACAACTTCACGGAGACATGATGATGGAGATCATGATGATGGAGATCATGGTGTCATGCCGGTGACGATGATGATAATGGAGGCGTGAAGATGGAGATCAATAGGAGCAAAATGATATTGGCCATATCATGTCACTATTTGATTGCATGTGATGTTTATCATGTTTATGCATCTTATTTGCTTAGAACAACGGTAGTAAATAAGATGATCCCTCATAATAATTTCAAGAAAGTGTTCCCCCTAACTGTGCACCATTGCGAAAGTTCGTTGTTTCGAAGCACCACGTGATGATCGGGTGTGATAGATTCTAACGTTCACATACAACGGGTGTAAGCCAGATTTACACACGTGAAATACTTAGGTTGACTTGACGATCCTAGCATGTACAGACATGGCCTCGGAACACAAGAGACCGAAAGGTCGAACATGAGTCGTATAGTGGATACGATCAACATGAAGATGTTCACCGATGATTACTAGTCCGTCTCACGTGATGATCGGACACGGCCTAGTTGACTCGGATCATGTATCACTTAGATGACTAGAGGGATGTCTATCTGAGTGGGAGTTCATAAGATGAACTTAATTATCTTGAACATAGTCAAAAGGTTTTTGCAAATTATGTCGTAGCTCGCGCTTTAGTTCTACTATTTTAGATATGTTCCTAGAGAAAATATAGTTGAAAGTTGATAGTACCAATTATGCGGACTGGGTCCGTAAACTGAGGATTGTCCTCATTGCTGCGTAGAAGGCTTATTTTCTTAATGCACCGCTCGGTGTGCTGAACCTCGAACGTCGTTTGTGGATGTTGCGAACATCTGACATACACGTTTTGATGACTACGTGATAGTTCAGTGGGTAATGTTAAATGGTTTAGAATTGAGGCACCGAAGACATTTTTGAAATATCGCAGAACATATGAAAGGAGCTGAAATTGGGATTTTAGGCTCGTGCCCACATCAAGAGGTATAAGACCTCCGACGAGCTTCTTGGCCTACAAACTAAGGGAGAAAAGCTCAATCGTTGAACTTGTACTCAGATTGTCTGGGTACAACAATCACTTGAATCGAGTGGGAGTTAATCTTCCAGATGAGATAGTGATGTTTCTCCAAAGTCATTGCCACCAAGCTACTAGAGCTTCGTGATGAACTATAACATATCAGGGATAAATATGATGATCCTTGAAATATTCGGAATGTTTGACACCGCGAAAGTAGAAATCAAGAAGGAGCATCAATTGTTGATGGTTAAGTCAAACCTCTAGTTTCAAGAAGGGCAAGGAGGGATACTTCATAAAATGGCAAATCGGTTGCTGCTCTAGTGAAGAAACCCAAGGTTGAACCCGAACCCGAGACTAAGTGCTTCTGTAATGAGGGGAACAGTCACTGAAGCTAAACTACCCTAGATACTTGGTAGATGAGAAGGCTGGCAGGGTTGACAGAAGTATATTGGATATACATTGTATTAAATGTGTAATTTACTAGTACTCCTAGTAGCACCAGGGTATTAAGATACCGGTTCGGTTGTTAAGTGTTAGTAACTCAAAATAAAAGGCTATGGAATAAACGGAGAGTAGCTAAAGGCGAGGTCACGATATGTGTTGGAAGTGTTTCCAAGGTTGATGTGATCAAACATCGCACGCTCCCTCTACCGTCGGGATCGGTGTTAAAACTAAATGATTGTTATTTCGTGTTTGCGTTGAGCATAGACATGATTGGATTATGTCTATCGCAATACGGTTATTCATTTAAGGAGAATAATGGTTGCTCTGTTTATTTGAATAATACCTTCAATGGTCTTGCACCTAAAATGAATGGTTTATTGAATCTCGATCGTAGTGATACACATGTCCATGCCAAAAGATATAAGATAGTAATGCTAATACCACATACTTGTGGCACTACCATTTGAGTCATATTGGTATAAAACGCATGAAGAAGCTCCATGTTGATGGATCTTTGGACTCACTCGTTTTTGAAAAGTTTGAGACATGCGAACCATGTCTATTGGTATGTGCGCATGAAAAAACTCCATGCAGATGGATTGTTTTGGACTCACTTGATTCTAAATCACTTGAGACATGCAAATCATACCACATGGGCAAGATGACTGAAAAGCCTCGTTTTCAGTAAGATGGATCAAGAGAGCAACTTGTTGGAAGTAATACATTTTGATGTGTGTTGTCCAATGAGTGCCGAGGCACGCATTGGATATTGTTATGTTCTTACTTCACAGATGACTTGAGTAGATGCTGAGTATACTTACTTGATGAAACACAAGTCTGAATTATTGAAAGGTTCAAGTAATTTCAGAGTGAAGTTGAAGCTCATCGTGACAAGAGGATAAATGTCTATGATATGATCATAGGGATGACTATCTGAGTTATGAGTTTGGTACACAATTAAGACCTTGTGAAAATTGTTTCACAACTAATACGGCCTGGAACACCATAGTGTGATGGTGTGTCCGAACATCATAGCTGCACCCTATTGGATATGGTGCATACCATGATGTCTCTTATCGAATTACCACTATCGTTCATGGGTTAGGCATTAGAGACAACCACATTCACTTAAAATAGGGCACCACATAATTCCCTTGAGATGACACCTTATGAACTATGGTTTAGAGAAACCTAAGCTGTCGTTTCTTGAAAGTTTGGGGCTGTGACGCTTATGTGAAAAAAAGTTTCATCCTGATAAGCTCGAACCCAAGGCGGATACATACATCTTCATAGGACACCCAAAACAGTTGGGTATACCTCCTATTTCAGATCCGGAAGCAAAAGTGATTGTTTCTGGAAATGGGTCCTTTCTCGAGGAAAAGTTTCTCTTGAAAGAATTGAGTGGGAGGATGGTGGAGACTTGATGAGGTTGTTGAACCATCACTTCAACTAGTGTGTAGAAGGGCACAGGAAGTTGTTCCTTTGGCACCTACACCAATTGAAGCAGAGGCTTATGATAGTGATCATGAAACTTCGGATCAAGTCACTACCAAACCTCGTAGGTCGACAAGGATGCGTACTGCTTCAGAGTGGTACGTAATCCTATCTTGGAGGTCATGTTGCTAGACAACAATGAACCTACGAGCTATGGAGAAGCGATTGTGGGCCCATATTCCAACGAATGGCTCGAGGCCATAAAATCCGAGAGAGGATCCATGTATGAAAACAAAGTATAGACTTTGGAAGAAATACTTGATTGTCGTAAAGGCTGTTGGGTACAGATGGATTTTAAAAGAAAGACGGATAATGATGGTAAGTATCACCACTAAGAAAGCTCGACTTGTCGTTAAGATGTTTTCTGACAAGTTCAAGGAGTTGACTGCGATGAGACTTTCTCATTCATAGCGATGCTAAGAGTCTGTTGGAATTATATTAGAAATTACTACATGATTTATGAAATCTTGCAGATAGGATGTCAAAACATTGTTTCCTCGATGATATTCTTGAGGAAAGGTTGTATGTGATACAACCAGGAGGATTTGTCAATCCAGAAAGCTGCTAACAAGTGTGCAAAGCTCCAGCAATCCTTCTAGGGACTGGAGTAAGGATCTCGGAGTTGGAATATACGCTTTGATGAGATGATCAAAGATTTTGGGTTTATACAAAGTTTATGAGAAACTTGTATTTCCAAAGAAGTGAGTGGGAGCACTCTAGCATTTCTGATGAGTATATGTTGTTGACATATTGTTGATCGAAAATGATGTAGAATTTCTGGAAAGCATATAGGGTCATTTGAAAAGTGTTTTTCAATGGAAAACCTGGATTAAGCTACTTGAACATTGAGCATGAAGATCTATCAGAATCGATCAAAACGCTTAATAGTACTTTCAAATGAATACATACCGTGACAAGATTTTGAAGGAGTTCAAAATAGATCAGCAAAGAAGAATTTCTTGGCTGTGTTATATGGTGTGAGTATTGAGTAAGACTCAAGACATGACCACAGCAGAAGAGAGAGAAAGGATGAAGGTCGTCCCCTATGCTTCAGACGTAGGCTCTATAGTATGCTATGCTGTGTACCGCACCGGAAGTGTACCTTGCCATGAGTCAGTAAAGGGGTACAAGAGTGATCCAGGAATGGATCACAGGACAGCGGTCAAACTTATCCTTAGTAACTAGTGGACTAAGGAATTTTCTCGATTATGGAGGTGGTAAAAGAGTTCGTCGTAAAGGGTTACGCCGATGCAAACTTTGACACTAATCCAGATTATTCTGAGTAGTAAACCGGATTCGTATAGTAGAACAGTTATTTGGAATAGCTCCAAATAGAGCGTGGTAGCGGCATCTAGGAGATGACATAAAGATTTGCAAAGCACACACAGATCGGAAAGGTTCAGATCCGTTGACTAATAACCTCTCCCACAAGCGAGATATGATCAAACCCCATGGGTGTCGATTCATTACAATCACATAGTGATGTGAACTAGATTATTAACTCTAGTGCAAGTGGGAGACTGTTGGAAATATGCCCTAGAGGCAATAATAAAATGGTTATTATTATATTTCCTTGTTTATGATAATTGTTTATTATCCATGCTAGAATTGTATTGATAGGAAACTCAGATACATGTGTGGATACATAGACAACACCATGTCCCTAGTAAGCCTCTAGTTGACTAGCTCGTTGATCAATAGATGGTTACGGTTTCCTGACCATGGACATTGGATGTCGTTGATAACGAGATCACATCATTAGGAGAATGATGTGATGGAAAAGACCCAATCCTAAGCCTAGCACAAGATCATGTAGTTCGTATGCTAAAGCTTTTCTAAATGTCAAGTATCTTTTCCTTAGACCATGAGATTGTGCAACTCCTGGATACCGTAGGAGTGCTTTGGGTGTACCAAACGTCACAACGTAACTGGGTGGCTATAAAGGTGCACTACGGGTATCTCCGAAAGTGTCTGTTGGGTTGGCACGAATCGAGACTGGGATTTGTCACTCCGCGTGACGGAGAGGTATCTCTGGGCCCACTCAATAGGACATCATCATAATGTGGACAATGTGATCAAGGAGTTGATCGCGGGATGATGTGTTACGGAACGAGTAAAGAGACTTGCCGGTAATGAGATTGAACAAGGTATCGGGATACCGACGATCGAATCTCGGGCAAGTACTATACCACTAGACAAAGGCAATTGTATACAGGATTATTTGAATCCTTGACATCGTGGTTCATCCGATGAGATCATCGTGGAACATGTGGGAGCCAACATGGGTATCCAGATCCCGCTGTTGGTTATTGGCCGGAGAGTTGTCTCGATTATGTCTGCATGGTTCCTGAACCCGTAGGGTCTACACACTTAAGGTTCGATGATGCTAGGGTTATAGGGAATAGATATACGTGGTTACCGAATGTTGTTCGGAGTCCCGGATGAGATCCCGGACGTCACGAGGAGTTCCGGAATGGTCCGGAGGTGAAGATTTATATATGGGAAGTCCTGTTTTGGTCACCGGAAAAGTTTCGGGTACTATCGGTAATGTACTGGGACCAACGGGAGGGTCCCGGGGGTCCACCAGGTGGGGCCACCGGCCCCAGAGGGCTGCATGGGCCAAGTGTGGGAGGGGACCAGCCCCAGGTGGGCTGGTGCGCCCCCCACCAGGGCCCAAGGCGCCGAGGGTTGAAAACCCTAGGGGAGGGGGGCGCCTCCACCTTGCTTGGGGGGCAAGTCTCCCCCTCTCCCCCTTTGGCCGCCACCCTAGATGGGATCTAGGGGCTGCCGCACCCCTTGGGGTGGGAACCCTAGAGGGGGCGCAGCCCCCTCCCTCTTCCCTATATACAGTTGAGGTCTAGGGGCTGCCCAACAGATGAGTTATTCCTCTCCCTGGCGCAGCCCTACCCCTCTCCCTCCTCATCTCTCGCGGTGCTTGGCGAAGCCCTGCTAGAATGCCACGCTCCTCCATCACCACCACGCCGTTGTGCTTCTTCTGGATGGAGTCTTCCCCAACCTCTCCCTCTCTCCTTGCTGGATCAAGGCACGAAAGACGTCACCGGGCTGCACGTGTGTTGAACACGGAGGTGCCGTCCGTTCGGCACTAGGATCTCCGGTGATTTGGATCACGACGAGTACGACTCCATCAACCCCGTTCTCTTGAACGCTTCCGCTTAGCGATCTACAAGGGTATGTAGATGCACTCCCCTCTCTCTTGTTGCTAGTCTCTCCATAGATAGATCTTTCTGACTCATAGGAAAATTTTGAATTTCTGCTACGTTCCCCAACAACAAAGAGCTCATCGTAAATGGTTACGTTGATGCAAGCTTTGACACTAATCCGAATGATTCTAAATCACAAACCGGATAAGTGTTTACATTGAATGGTGGAGCTGTCAGTTGGTGCAGTTCTAAACAAAGCGTCGTGGTGGGATCTACATGTGAAGCGGAGTACATAGCTGGTTTGGAAGCAACAAATGAAGGAGTGTGGATGAAGGAGTTCATATCGGATCTAGGTGTCATACCTAGTGCATCGGGTCCAATGAATATCTTTTGTGACAATACTGGTGCAATTGCCTTGGCAAAGAAATCCAGATTTCACAAGAGAACAAAGCACATCAAGAGACGCTTCAATTCCATCTGGGATCTAGTCCAGGTGGGAGACATAGAAATTTGCAAGATACATACGGATCTAAATGTTGCAGACCCATTGACTAATCCTCTTTCACGAGAAAAACATGATTAGCACCAAGGCTCCATGGGTGTTAGAATCATTACTATGTAATCTAGATTATTGACTCTAGTGCAAGTGGGCGACTGAAGGAAATATGCCCTAGAGGCAATAATAAAGTTATATTTATTTCCTTATATCATGATAAATCTTTATTATTCATGCTAGAATTGTATTAACCGGAAACATAATACATGTGTGAATACATAGACAAACAGATTGTCACTAGTATGCCTCTACTTGACTAGCTCGTTGATCAAAGATGGTTATGTTTCCTAGCCATAGACATCAGTTGTCATTTGATTAACGGGATCACATCATTAGGAGAATGATGTGATTGACATGACCCATTCCGTTAGCTTAGCACACGATCATTTAGTATGTTGTTGTTGCTTTCTTCATGACTGATACATGTTCCTATGACTATGAGATTATGCAACTCCCGTTTATCGGAGGAACACTTTGTGTGCTACCAAACTTCATAACGTAACTGGGTGATTATAAAGGTGATCTACAGGTGTCTCCGAAGGTACATGTTGGGTAGGTGTATTTCGAGATTAGGATTTGTCACTCCGATTGTCGGAGAGGTATCTTTGGGCCCTCTTGGTAATACACATCACTTAAGCCTTGCAAGAATTGCAACTACTGAGTTAGTTGTAGGATGATGTATTACGGAATGAGTAAAGAGACTTGCTGGTAACGAGATTGAGCTATGTATTGAGATACCGATGATCGAATCTCGGGCAAGTAACATACCGATGACAAAGGGAAAAACGTATGTTGTTATGCGGTCTGATCGATAAAGATCTTCGTAGAATATGTGGGAGCCAATATGAGCATCTAGGTTCCGCTATTGGTTATTGACCGAAGACGTGTCTCGGTCATGTCTACATAGTTCTCCAACCCGCAGGGTCCGCACGCTTAACGTTACGATGACAGTTATATTATGAGTTTATATGTTTTGATGTACCGAAGGTTGTTCGGAGTCCCGGATATGATCACGGACATGATGAGGAGTCTCAAAATGGCCGAGACATGAATATTGATATATTGGAAGCCCATGTTTGGATATCAGAAGTGTTCCGGGTGAAATCTGGATTTTACCGGAGTACCGGGAGGTTACCGGAACCCCCCGGGAGGTTAATTGGCCTTAGTGGGCCTTTACGGAGAAGAGGAGAGACGACCAGGGCTGGGCCGCGCGCCCCTCCCCCTAGTCCAAATAGGACAAGGAGAGGGGGGCGGCGCCCCCCCCCCCCCCCCGCGCTTCCTTCCTCTCTCCCTCCTCTTTCACTAGTAGAAAAAGGGTCAAATGTGAAGCACATTAGTGCCGGTTTGTAAAAAAAACCGGCACTAATGTGATCAATAGTGTCGGTTCGTGGCTGCGATCAATAGTACCGGTTCGTGTTGAGCCTTTAGTACCGGTTCGTGCCACGAACCGGTACTAAAGGGGTAGTGGCAGGGTGGCGTCAGGCCGGGTCCCCACGAGCCCCTTTAGTACCGGTTTGTGTTACAAACCGGTACTAAAGATCTAACCTATAGTACCGGTTCGTGCCACGAACCGGTACTAAAGGGGACAAGCCTTTAGTACCGGTTCGTGCCACGAACCGGTACTAAAGGGGCCAATTTTCAAACTCTACCCCCCCACCCCGTGTATCGCCATTTCAGTTTTGAAAAAATCAAAAGAAAATGATAAAAACTTCAAAAAATAAAATCCTGCGAAAGGTAGTTATATTACTATATCTACTAGTTAGGAAAATTTGAAAACTTAAATTTGGACATGTTTTGCAAAAAGTGTAGGGAAAATGTAAAACGGCTATAACTTTTGCATACGATGTCGGAAAAAACGTATAATATGTCAAAAAATTCAGCACAAAAATCCGCATCCGGTGGAGACCGCCTACGGCCTGTTTGGAATTTTTTAGAATCCTCAAATTCGAAAAGGAAAAAAAGATATGGTCAAATTTCAATTTTTTTAAAAAAATTTGGTTAAATTTGGTCAAACTACTTATTCAAGAAGTATTAATGTTACTACATAATTATTCAAGAATATTAGTGTTACTAAATAATTATTTCAATTTTTTGGATTTTGGTCAAATCTGGTCAAACTATGGTCAAACTGTGGTCAAACTATGGTCAAACTTATTCAAGAAATATTAGCGTTACTAAATAATTACTGTTTTTTTAGAATAATAGTTTCAAACTCAAACAGTGAAATGTGTGACTTCATGCTCAAGCTAAACTCCTGAGGGTTAATAGGATTGACATCTTACTATTATCAGGAAAACAACAAGTGCAGACTCGGAAGCGAAGGAGAATAGAACCCGAAAGTTAAGCGTGCTCGGGCTAGAGTAGTGAGAGGGATGGGTGACCGGTCGGGAAGTTAGATGATTTGGAATGAGTGATCCACACTTGAGCAGTTAAGAGAGGTGATTAGAGACTAAATCATCAAATAATTCAGAAAAATTAAAAAAAAAATCAGAAAAAAAATTCAAATAAAATTTTTTCAAAATAAAACCTTTAGTACCGGTTGGTAACACCAACCGGTACTAAAGGTCCCCCATACCAGGGCGCGAGCTCATGCCACGTGGTGGCACTTTAGCGCCGGTTCGTGCTGAACCGGTACTAAAGGGGGGGGGGGCCTTTAGTGCCCACCTTTAGTGCCGGTTATGAACCCGACACTAAAGGCCCTTACGAACCGGCGCTAAAGCTCCGTTTTCTACTAGTGTTTCCCCCCTCCCAAGTCCTAATCCAACTAGGAAAGGGGGGGAGTCCTACTCCCGGTGGGAGTAGGACTCCTCCCAGTGCGCCTCTCCCCTAGGCCGGCCGCACCCCCCTTGCTCCTTTATATACGGGGGTAGGGGGCACCCTAGAGACACAACAATTGATCATTGATCTCTTAGCCGTGTGCGGTGCCCCCTCCACCATAGTCCACCTCGATAATACTGTAGCGGTGCTTAGGCGAAGCCCTTCGTCGATTGAACATCATCGTCGTCACCACGCCGTTGTGCTGATGAAACTCTCCCTCAACACTCGGCTGGATCAGAGTTCGAGAGATGTCATCGGGCTCAACGTGTGCTGAACTCGGAGGTGCCGTACATTCGGTACTTGATCGGTCGGATCGTGAAGACGTACGACTAAATCAACCGCATTGTGCTAACGCTTCCGCTTATGGCCTACAAGGGTATGTAGACAACACTCTTCCCTCTCGTTTCTATGCATCACCATGATCTTGCGTGTGCGTAGGAAATTTTTTGAAATTACTATGTTTCCCAACAGGCAGAATGCCGGCGACGACTCCAAGATGGGATGTCGCGGATACAGAAGGTTACGGTGGCGGAAATATTTCTTTGGCTGCTCCCTGGATGTTTTTGGGGTATGTAGGCTTATATAGGAGGAAGAAGTAGGTCGGTGGCCGCCCGAGGGGCCCACGAGACAGGGGCGCGCCCTATAGGGGGCGCACCCTACCCTCTCGTGGCCGCCTCGGCTGCTTCTTGACTTGCACTCCAAGACCTCTGGATCACGTTCGCTCCAAAAATCACGCTTCCGAAGGTTTTATTCCGTTTGGACTCCGTTTGATATTCCTTTTCTTCGAAATACTGAAATAGGCAAAAAAAACAACAATACAGGTTGGGCCTCCGGTTAGTAGGTTAGTCCCAAAAATGATAATAATGTATAAAATAAAGCCCATAAACATCCAAAATAGGTAATATAATAGCATGGAACAATCAAAAATTATAGATACGCTGGAGACGTATCAATGTATTATGGAACAATTAAAGAGACTTGCCGTTAACGAGATATGGAGATACTGACAATCGATTCTCGGGCAAGTAACATACAGCAGACAAAGGGAATTATGTATGTTGTCATAACAATTTGACTGATAAAGATCTTCATAGAATATGTAGGAACCAATATGGGCATCCTGGTTCTGCTATTGGTTATTGACCGGAGAGGTGTCTCGGTCATGTCTACATCGTTCTCAAACCCATAGGGTCCGCACGCTTAATGTTCGTTGACGATATAGTGTTATATGAGTTATGTCATGTGGTGACTGAATGTTGTTCGGAGTCCCGGATGAGATCACAGACATGACGAGGAGCTCCGGAATGGTCCGGAGGTAAATTTTAATATACACCTGAAAGGTTTCGGAGCGTATCGGGTAGTCATCGGATCACCGAAAGGGGTTCCAAGAAGCCCTGGGAGATTAATGGGCCTGATGCGCGAAGAGGGGGGAACACACCAGCCCAAGAGGGGCTGGCGCGCTTCCCTTGGATACCGGCCCTATGGATGGAAAGGAGGGAGGGCTAGCCTCTCTTTCCTTCCCTCCACCTAGGAGGAAGGAAAGACGGGTGCCACCTCCTCCTGCCTTCCCCCTACAGGCATACAAGGAAGGGGGGCGCTAGAGGGCAGGAGCCTAAGGGGGCCGGCCGGCCACCCTTGGGGCGCCTCCAGGATGCCTCCCCTCCCCCCACTAAATATATATGAGGGAGGGGGTGCCACACAACACCCCAGAACAATCTCTTAGCCATGTGAGGCACCCCTCTCCACAGTTTCGTTCCTCGGTCATATTTTCGGAGTGCTTAGGCGAAACCCTGTGGAGTTAGCATCACCACCACTATCACCATGCCATCATGCTGCCGGAACTCATCCACATCTTGCTTGATCAAGAAGGTGAAGACGCCACCAAGCTGAACAGGTGCTGAACCTGGAGGTGTCGTACATTCGGTACTCGATTGGTTGGATCGCGAAGAAGTTCGACTACATCAAACGCGTTACTAACGCTTCCACTTACGGTCTACGAGGGTACATAGAATCACTCTCCCCTCTCGTTGCTATGCATCTCCATGGATAGATCTTGGGTGTGCTTAGAATTTTTTGTTTTCCATGCAACGTTCCCCGACAATGGCATCCGAGCCAGGTTTATGCGTAGATGATATGCACGAGTAGAACACAAAGAGTTGTGCGCTATGATAGTCATACTGCTTACAACCAACGTCTTATTTTGATTCAGTGGTATTATGGGATGAAGCGGCCCGGACCAACCTTACATGTCCATGCACATGTGACCGGTTCCACCGACTGACATGCAACTTGTTTTGCATAAAGGTGGCTAGTGCGTGTCCGTTTCTCCTAATTTACACTACAAAAAAAGACACATCCGTGACATTTGGGCCGAACGAAATATTTTTGTCATACATATGACACTTCTATGATGATAATTGTGACAAAACCCGGTATCATAATAGATGTGGTGGGATCCTACTTCTATTACAAAAAATCATGATAGAAAATGGGATTTTCGTCCTGGGCAGGCCGGAGACGCAGCTGCATGACATTCTTTGGGCCGTCCATGACGGAAAAAATCGTGGTAGAAGCGAGGGCGAGGAAATTTCGGCTAGTTCCCGGTTACGGTGGGAGGTCGGGGGCCGAGCGATGCATCTTTCTCTCGTACACGTACGCGCGTGTGTGCAAGGCGTTGGCTCTAACTGAACCCGAGCGAGGCATTGGGCTCTTAACTGAACCCGAGCGATTGCGCTGCAGGCTACGCGTTACAGAACCCGAGCGATCGATCGATGGCTGTTAGCTGAACCTGATAAAGATGCCTTCCCTGCTGCTGCTAACTAAAGTCGATCGATGCTGCCTCTCTGGATGAACAGTGAGTGTTGCGGGGGGGGGGGGTGGATGAAAAGTGAGCGGTGGCGTTGCCTCTGGATCAACAGGCCCCCGCGGTGTGGAGGGCTGGATGAACAGTAGACGGTGGAGGGGTGCCTCTGGAGGGGTGGTTGAATAGGATCCCGTGGTGTGGTGGAGGGCTGGATGAACAGTAGATGGTGGAGGGGTGCCCGTGGAGGGGTGGTTGAATAGTAGCCGGTGGAGTAGCGCGCGGTGGAGGCTGGATGAACAGGAGCCCGTGGAGGCTGGAGGAGGTCGACGGTAGCCCGTGGAGGCTGGAGGAGGTCGACGGTGAAGATGAATAGTATCCCATGGAGTCCTGTTTTGCGGTACGCCACACCCCTCCTGATGAACAGGACCCCCGCTTTGACAGTAGCGCTCCAACACAAGTCCGTTTCGTCCGTTTTGTTGTACGCCACACCCCTCCTGATCAACAGGACCCCCGTTTCGACCGTAGGAGGTCTGTTTCATCAGTTTTGCGGTACACCACACCCCTCCCGATCAACAGGACCCCCGTTTCGACCGTAGGAGGTCCGTTTCCTCCATTTTGCGGTACGCCAGACCCCTCCCGATGAACAGGATCCTGTTTTGAACGTGGCCAGTCGAACACAAGGCCGTTTCCTCAGTTTTGCGGTACGCCAGGCCTCGTTTCCATCGCCTATTCCGTCCAAGCCCTCCCGATGAATATGACGACGCATTCCGTTCCGACCCAGCTGGTTGGCTCCCCATGAACATGACGACGACTATGTTTCTCCGTTCCGAGTTGTTCGAGACCCTGCCCGTAGGCGTTCGAGACCCTGCCCGTATGTACAAATATGTGGTTGTATTTTCTTTCTTGCACCCTGGCCGTTGTATGTACGTGTACATGCTACGTGCGCGCCTCTACTACGACACGTGCGCGCCTCTACATCGACCAGTATATATGCACGTAAATGTTCGCAACCAGAATGACAACGCTACGTACGCTTCGACCAGGTGGGTCCCGACTGTCAGGCACTTCCTTACGTGCGAAGATGTCACTGGTGGGTCCCAGCAGTCAGGGGGCGAATCTTTTTTTTTGCCTGGATGCACTTCCTACGTGCGAAGATGTAGCTGGTGGGTCCCAGCAGTTAGGGGGAAACGTTTTTTCGCGAAATATGGTGGCCCGTCTGATGGGTCCCCGCTGTCAGGTGGAGGAATAATTGTTTTCCATGTAATAAGGAGGCACTTCCTTGCTGCGGCCGTGGACCCAGCTGTCAGCCTCTCCACGTATAGTCCACGTCCGATGGAAGTCGTTCCTTGACCACGTTGACCACGCCACGTCGAGAACACCTGGGCGGTGGACGACGCCGAGGCCTAGGAAGGGGACAATGGGGAGCCGGGGAAGACGAGGCAGTGGAAGCCCGCGCGGAGAGGAGTACGAGGGTTCAGTGATTCGGCTGCGGTGTGAGGTTGTCATCGCCGCAGGGCCTGGCCAGCGGTGGGAATAGTAGGGGGCGGTGAGGCCTCCGCGGCAGCACATCCGGCCATGGGAGGCAGGAGCATGCGGCACGACCGACGCTGCTTTGGGACGTTGGAGCAAGAAGACCAGAGGTTGAAGCAGCACTACGGCCGTTGGATGGACATCGTACGGTCACTGGAGCTAGAATCGTGCATATTGACTAAGTTGACAAAGCCCTCCGTCCCAATCAACTTAGTAGGCCCACAAGTCAGCCTCCCACCAAGGCGGGTCCCAGCTATCAGGGGGTATTCATTTTTTGTGCATAATAAGGAGGCACTTCCGGTGGGTCCGAGCTGACAGCGGGGGGAACATTTTTTCGCGAAATACGGTGGCCCGTCGGGTGGGTCCCGACAGTCAAGGGCAAACGTTTTTTTCGTGAAATACTGGTGGCCCGTCCTGTGGGTCCCTGCTGTCAGGTGGAGGAATAATTATTTTCCGCGGAATAAGGAGGCACTTCATTGCGGCTGCCGTGGACCCAGCTGTCAGCCTCTCCACGTACAGTATTCTTTTGATGGAATTCGGTCATTGACCACATTGACCACGCCGCACTGAGAGCACCATAGCGGTGGACGACGGCGAGGCCTAGGAACGGGACGACGAGGAGCCGGGGAAGACACGGCACTGGATGCCCACGCGGACAGGAGTACGAGGGTTCACTGGTTCGGCTGTGCTGTCGTTGCCGCAGAATAACAGGGGGTGTGGGTGAGTGGAGTGGAGGGATGGCCTGGCCAGCGGTGGGAGTAGTATGGGGGCAGTGAGGCCTCCACGGCAGCACAGCCGGCCACGGGAGGCAGGAGCAGGCGGCACGACCGGCGCTGCTTTGGGCGGCTGGAGCAAGAAGACCAGAGGTTGAAGAAGCACTACGGTCGTTGGATGGACATCGTACGATTAGTCGAGCTAGAATCATGCATATTGACTAAGTTGACAAAGCCCTTCATCCCCATCAACTTAGTAGGCCCACTATACTGGGTCCCAGCTAGCAGAGGGAGTATTCATTTTTTTGTGCGCAATAAGGAGGCACTTCCTTGCGTGCGAAGATATAGCTGGTGGGTCCGAGCTTTCAGCAGTGGTAATGTTTTTTTCGTGGAATACAGAGGCCCTTTCGGTGGGTCCCAGATGTCAGGTGGTGGAATCATTATTTTGCGCGTAATAAGGAGGCATTTCCATGCGTGCGGCCGTGGACCCAGTTGTCGGATGCATGTCGGTCGTTGGCCACATTGACCACGCCACGCCGAGAGCACCAGGGCGGTGGACGACGGCGAGGCCTAGGAAGGGAACGACATGGAGGCAGGTGAGGGAGTCCTGGATAAGGGGGTATCCGGACAGCCGGACTATGTACTTTGGCCGGACTGTTGGACTATGAAGATACAAGATTGAAGACTTCGTCCCGTATCCAAATGGGACTCTCCTTGGCTTGCAAAGCAAGCTCGGTGATTCGGATGTAGATCTCCTTCTCTGTAAACCGACTCTGTGTAACCCTAGCCTCCTCCGGTGTCTATATAAACCGGAGGGTTTAGTCCATAGGACACAACAACAATCATACCAAAGGCTAGCATCTAGGGTTTAGCCTCTCTGATCTCGTGGTAGATCAACTCTTGTAATACTCATATCATCAAGATCAATCAAGTAGGAAGTAGGTTATTACCTCCATCGAGAGGGCCCAAACCTGGGTAAACATCACGTCCCCAGCCTCCTGTTACCATTGGCCTTAGATGCACACTTCGGGACCCCATACCCGAGATCCGCCGGTTTTGACACCAACATTCGTGCTTTCACTGACAGTTCCTTTGTGTCGTTGCTGTAAGGCTTGATGGCTTCTCCAACCTTCAACAACGCCGTCCTAGGTGAGACTTTCCTCCCCGGACAGATCTTCGTGTTCGGCGGCTTCGCACTGCGGGCCAACTCGTTTGGCCATCTGGAGCAGATCGACAGCTACGCCCCTGGCCATCAGGTCAGGTTCGAAAACCTAAACTACACTGCCGACATCCGCGGAGACTTGATCTTCGTCAGATTCGGGCCCATGTCAGGAGCGTCGAACGATCACGAGGCGCATGACCTAGATCTGCCATCGGACAGCATCGGGAACATTGCACCTGCTATGGCTCCGGACTTTGTTCTAGAGCAGGTCGTGCCTTCCGAGGACGGGTGGATGGACCCCGCCCTGGAGGCCGCACACTCCTCGGCATTGGAGCCGAACACAGACTCCTCTCTTAAAGGAATCTGTACCTCCGGACCCCCAGACTCGTCTCCGGTCGTGTGTTCCCGACCGCGCGCATCCGTGCCCATCAAATCCAACTGGGCACCGGTTATGGAATTCACCGCCGCGGATATCTTTCAGCACTCA
This sequence comes from Triticum aestivum, assembly GCF_018294505.1. Taxonomy (NCBI): domain Eukaryota; kingdom Viridiplantae; phylum Streptophyta; class Magnoliopsida; order Poales; family Poaceae; genus Triticum; species Triticum aestivum. The sequence goes on from NC_057798.1 coordinate 746,389,507, forward strand.
CCCTTCGGAGATGTGCTAGATTCATTAAAGTCTCTCTCTCTGTCAGGAGATTCTTGGCCGGACTATATCCGGCCCGTGTGGGATACGGAGGACGAAGAAAATAGCGACCCACCCACCACCCACTTTGTAGAAAACTGTCGATGACCTAACAGACATGCTTGACTTCGACCCCAATAACATCGACGGTATGGACGTTGATGCAGGGGACGATCTGGAACCACCGCCCGTGGGGCGCTGGACAGCCAGTTCATCATATGACGTCTATATGGTGGACACGCCTAAAGAAGACAATGGTGACAAAAAGGACACAATGGAGGATAAACCCCCCGGACAAACGCAAAAACGACGGCGCAGGCACCGCTCTAAGTCCAGTCACAGTAAAAATAGCGATAACAACCCAAAACAGGATGGCACTCCGGTTGACTCCGAAGGCAACAACGACCATAAGGACCCAGCGATGGAGCAGGATAAGCCAGGTCACGCTGAACACAGCCCAGAGCAGACACCCAATCACAGAAATTCAGAGGGCCGAACTCATCATACCACCTCCAAAGAGAAGAACAGTCCGGTTGACGATGCGTTCATCATCCCAGAAGAACGTTCGGAACAAGATAACCTCCGCAGAAAAATCTAGGCCCCGGCGTGGAGCCTGAAGAAGCAGAAGTAAAGGCTTAAAGCCGTGCAGGATACGCTCAACTGAAGATGGAATAAGGTGCTGGACACCGAAGGGAAAGGTGGCGACGATCCCCACACAAATAGCTACCCATAGCGCAAACTGCTACCCAAATTCGACGATGAAGCGGCAGTGCCCGTTCCGCCAAAAAACAATACGGCTACTCAGTCGGACCAACCTCATGGCCGCGATAGAGCAGCCACCGATACCGCACACCATCTACGAGAGCTCCTGGACAAAAAGGACAATGCGGCGAGATCCATCTATGGGTCCAGAGGACGTGTTCCGACGCGGGATTATGGTCACCACAACGATCGTACTGATCGAATTCCAGTCCGGAATCAACACCCGGAGAAACAACGCCCGACAACATGCCGCGACACGGCCAGATATAGAGGGGCTATGCACCCCCTGTGCTTCACCGACGAGGTGCTGGATCATGAATTTCCACAGGGATTCAAGCCCGTGAATATAGAGCCATACGATAGAACGATGGACCCTAGAGTCTAGATTGAAGATTTTAGCCTTGACATACACATGGCTCGTGGGGATGACCTCCACGCCATCAAATACCTTCCCCTTAAGTTAAAAGGACCAGCTCATCACTGGCTGAAAAGACTCCCCGAAAACTCAATTGGAAGTTGGGAGGAACTTGATGATGCTTTCAGGGCCAACTTTCAAGGAACCTATGTCCGGCCTCCGGATGCTAACGATTTAAGTCACATAATACAGCAGCCCGGAGAGTCAGCCCGTAAGCTTTGGAACAGATTCCTCACTAAGAAGAATCAAATTGTTGACTGTCCGGATGCCAAAGCCTTAGCGGCCTTCAAACACAGTATCCGAGACGAGTGGCTTACCAGACACCTCGGCCAAGAAAAGCCGAGAATGATGGCAGCCTTAACAAGCCTTATGACCCGATTTTGTGTGGGCGAGGATAGCTGGTTGGCCCGTAGAGGCACCAGCGACCCAAGCACATTCGAAATTCCAGATGGCAACGGGAGGCCACGGCGCACTAAGGACAAACGTCGGAATAACGATAGTCCGGACAATGTGGTGGTTAACGCCGGATTCAGGGGCTCTCGACCTGGTCAAGGAAAGAAGCCATTTGAGGGCAGCAAAGAGGGACCATCCGGCCTGAATAAAGTCCTGGACAGATTGTGCCAAATTCATGGCACTTCCGACAAACCTATAAATCATACCCACCGAGAATGTTGGGTCTTCAAGCAGGCCGGCAAGTTAAATGTCAAACACAAGGGAAGGGAAACACCAAGCGAAGACGAGGATGAACCTCGCTAGCCGAACACCGGGGGCCAAAAAAACTTCCCACCGGAAGTCAAAACGGTAAACATGGTACACTTAAGTCACGCAGAGTTCGCGGCCCCCCAATTCAATCCCTGGGCGACTTGCCCGATCACCTTCAATCACAGGGACTACCCGGCCAGTATCCAGCATGGAGGATCGGCTGCCTTGGTGCTCGACCCAATAATTGATGGATACCATCTTACTCGCGTCCTAATGGACGGGGCCAGTAGTCTTAATCTGATATATCAAGACACCATCCGCAAGATGGGGATAGACCCATCCAGAATAAGTCAACATAACGCCATCTTCAATGGAGTGATTCCAGGCGTTGTGGCCCACTGCTGGGTCTCCCTTGTATTAGAAGTGACGCTTGGCTCTCCTGACAACTTCAGAAGCGAGAATTTACTCTTCAACATCGCTCCCTTCAGCAGTGATTATCATGCATTTCTTGGAAGAACGGCCTTCGCTCGCTTTAACGCAATACCGAACTACGCTTGCCTTAAACTCAAGATGCCCGGTCCACGTGGCGTCATAACGGTTAGCGGAAGCACAGAGCAGTATGCGGCAGCTCACGCTGCCGGACTCTAGGCGGCCTCTCCCACTGGAATGCATGACCGGTCGTCAAGACCACGGACACGGCTAGACGAGTCCAGTGCACCATTTTTCACAATAGCTCGGATAAACCTGAGCTAGGTGTTGTACATGTGTCCTCATAAATAATACGAGGGGCTGCAAACATGTAACAAAGCCCACAATTCGGCTTGCCTCATTAATAGGCAAATACCTCGAACATCCATCGAGCATAACTAACTTTTCACACGCTTACTCTCTTTTTTCCCATGAGTTTTCATTCCTACAAACACTACGAGTGCGACAACCCTTCCAGGATACGGCACAACAAAGACAAAGGCGCAGACGTGCAGCAGGGCCCCACCCACAGGTTTCTCTTTAGATTAAGCCCCTGCGTAAACCTTCTTTACTGCCTTTTGTTGCTAGACATCCCATGGGTACTTCATACACCTATAAGGGATACTGGCGTTATAGGCTTTTCGCCACGAAAAATCAATGCACGTACCTGGAATTACAGGGTCAAGGGCGTTATTCAGCCCAATATATGTTATAAAGTCCGAATACCTTCGGGAGTGTTCGGCGTCACGAGTTTGGCCTTATATGCATCAGCTCCGAATCATGTCTTTGGTCAAACATTGGGTTAGCCCGGCTCCTGGGTTTGCCGCCTTAGGTTCCGTTCTATCGGCTAAGGCGGACAAAGGAGAATTACTACGATTGTGCCCTGGTTATTCCGGATGAGCACCTCAGTAGAGAAAGCCGAAAACTGACTGCCATGATACATCGAAAGATTGGTCAACCACTCGAGGACTCATCGGAATCTATAGGACTCCTCCGCATTAACGAAGGACCGCTTTCCCGGTCAAGTACGCGCACCGTATCCGGACGCTCGCGGAGGTACCAGGGGCTACATAGTAGCCTCACCTTTCAAACTCATATGGCTAAGTGAAAAGTGTTACAGCTATATGGTACGGTTGCCTGGTTCGACGTGCGATCACCTCCTTAACGGACCAAGACGTTGGATCAAGTGTGTTCATGATTATTTTCTCGAACACCCCCGCATTATGTGCGTGGGGGCTGAGGCCAACTACTACTAACTTTCATGTTATATGCATACATAAACAGCCGGATAGGAGAGGTTATAATACTTTCAGGAAAAAGTATAAAAAACAGCCTCCATAATCGAACACATAATTGTTTGCAATTAATAGAATCATCACTCAAACATGACATTCTTTGAGCACTGAGCCTCTATTCTATGGGCACCTTCTATGACCTTCTCAAAATAGTGCTCGGCCGGGTCTTGGCTTCTGGCCGGACCCCAGGTTGCAATGTTGGTAGCCTCCATGTCCGCCCAGTATATCTTTACATGGGCAAGGGCCATCCACGAACCCTCTATGCATGCCGACCTCTTCTCGGCTTCTATTCTCACTCTGGCGCCAAATAATTGTTGCACCAAACGAAAGTAACTATCCGGCTTCGGCCCCGTCGGCCACAGATGGTCTATTATAGACCTCATTGCAAGGCCGGACAGCCTATGGAGCTCGGCTATAGCGGCCATCTTCTCACTCAAGGGTAAGGAGCGCACTGGGGCATTAAATTGCGACCATGACAGCCTTTCTATTTTGTTATCTTCATGGTCCTTGAACAACTTGGTCGCATCAGCCGCACTCTTCGCCAAGTCCGCATACTCATCTGCAGCACTTAATAGCTTATCCAACGGAGCATATTTTGGATCTAAAAACTTTATCCGCAACAAATAAGGATTTCCAGCCGTGATTTCTCCGGCTTGTCGAAGTTCCTCCCGCGCGTATCTAATTTCAGAGCGCTTCTCCTTAGCCGAATCCAGTGCCTTCTTCAGGTCAGTCGCCTTTGCCTGATTCTCCTTCTCGAGAAGCTCATACCCGTCGGCGGTGTACCTCAGCTCCACAGCCATCTCGGCTATTTTTCTTCGCTTCGGATATGAGCGGCTTGTTCGGCTTTCAAGTCTTCGGACGCCTTTAGAGCAGCCACATTGCTGACCCAGGCTTGTTCCTTGGCTAGGGCAAGCTCCGCCCTCAGGGCCTCAATGGCAGCAGCTCCTCCTGCAGCCACATCGCGTCATATTAGTATTACAAACTCCTTACAATCTTATAAATCAAATAAGGAAAACAAGCACATAATCTGTGACTCGTCCATCCGCTTATTTATAGGCGTGACGTCAGTATCCACCACATCAATTCGTCTCCCTAGTTCGGCAAGCTCAGCATTACGGTCTATCGCCGGAACCTTAGCAACCTGCACATCAACGGAAGTGCGATGATTACCTGGGATTGTGATCCTCCATTTGCCGCCATCGGCTGGCAACCACGGTCTCAGGGGCTACTATCTATATAGAGCGCATGTAGCGCATGCGGTGCAACCAAAAACTGCGTATTTTTTGGCTTACCTCAAAAGCTTTGAGCTAGCTCTTAAAAGCTTCATTTAACCCGCTTGTAGCGGAAGAAATTTTATCCAACACCGTACCCATCAGTGTACAGTGATCCTCCGAGAGAACAGCTGACTCCAGGAGGCCCGTCAGTATGGTCGGCCGGGCATCAGACTCTTGAGGACCCTTTTCATTATCTACTGCAGGAGCCGAACACACTGGGCTCGGGGCGGCCGAAGTGTCGGCTTCTGGCCCCATTGGATCCGGACTCCTCCATGACGATACCTCAGGGTCGCCTATCCCACAGGGCGGAGAGGTAGGTGGGGTTTCAATCTGCATCATCTCCGGAAGAAGATCCCTCGAGGACTAACCATGTTGAGATGAACTACTATCCGGACTTCAAAAAATAGGTCGTGGTTATTACTCTCAAAGGAAAAAGCAATAAGCTCCTTGTTTATTAAACTTACAGCTCGGTGGAGGGCTGGCCCGTTAGAGGGCACTGTGCGGTGAAGATGCTCTTCGGGGCAGGGCCCTTCGGTGAAGTTCTCTTCCCTTGTTTAGGCGCACCCGTCTCCAAGTCTTCAGAAGCGGCCCTCTTCTTCCCGCGGGGGGAGGAAACCTCAGATTCACCTTCCCGATCTTCCTCCTCCGTGGAGGCATTAATTCCCCCGGTTTGGATGCACAATGTGTTATCCTCACCCTTGGTTTCTCCTCTCTTCCCTTCATCTTTCTCCGTTGGCACTTGTCTTAGCGCCCATTCAAGCATCCTGGCTATCGCCGGACCGGGTGGGCCTTCGAGAAGCGGTGCCAGACACCTGATCCTCTCTGCCTTACTAAGCCAATCCTAGTTGCGGACAGTATTTAGAACAATGCTATGACAAGTATAAGCAAAGTGTTCGGTTATAGGGTTACTTACTTGGTATCTGGGCATTTGCAGCTCAGACCCGCGTCCTCGATGGTGTCCGAACACTTTATTCGTGGTCCGAAGAACAACTTGTACATCCCTTCGGGCGTCATGCCGAGGAAGTGTTGAATGGTTCGCGGACCTTCTGGATTGAACTCCCACATCTGGAGAGGCCGACGTTTGCACGGCAGGGCCCGCCAAACTAGCATTAACTGGATTATTTTGACAAGACTAATGTCCCTCTCGAGGAGCTCCCGAATGCGGCTCTGTAGCATCGGTACATCATTCGCAGGCCCCCAGTTCAGTCCCACGTTGGCCCACGATGCCAGTTGAGATGGAGGGCCCGAGTGGAAGGCGGGTGCAGCCTCCCACTTCGAGTCTCGAGGAGCTGTGACATAGAACCACCTCCGTTGCCATAAATCAGATACCTCCGGGAAGGAGCCTTCGGGCCACGGGGCATCGGTGTTCCTGCTTATTGTGGCGCCTCTGCACTCTGCATGTCGCCCCTCAATCATCTTTGGCTTCACATTGAAAGTCTTGAGCCATAAGCCGAAGTGGGGGGTAATGTGGAAGAAGGCTTTCACACACGACGATAAACGACGAGATGTGGAGGATGGAATCTGGAGCTAGATCGTGGAAATCCAGCCCGTAGTAAAACATGAGCCCCCTCACGAAGGGGTCAAGAGTAAGGCCCAAGACCCGGAGGAAGTGGGAGACGAATACGACGCTCTCATTGGGCTCGGGAGTGGGGATAACCTGTTCGGGGGCAGGAAGCCTGTGCTTGACATCAGCGGTCAGATACCCGGCCTCCCTGAGCTTCGCAATATCCTTCTTTGTGATAGAGGAAGCCATCCATTGGCCTTGATGGTCGGATCCGGACATGATCGAAGATCCGGGGTGTTTAGGCTCGAGCTTTGGGTGTTGGAACTCAGGGTGCGAGAGGCGCGAGCGTGGAGATAGAGGGATAGGCCTCAACTCCCTTATAAAGGGGGGAAGAATATCAAGCGTCCCCAACATGGTCGTTTGGGACTTGCCTAAAAATACGGAGTCATGCCAACAGGCACGGTCGGATTACCCATACCCGTATTGATGAGGATCCCATAATAAGAGGGACACAATCTCTGCTTCGACAAGACGTGCCAATAGAACCGCCTTGTGATGTGTGCAGTAGCCTGTTGTAAAAAAGGGTTCGACTAAGAGCGGCGGCCGTGGCGTGACGTTTTCGAAGAGTTGTCAGCAGATTGGATTCATGGATTATTGTTCTCTCTACGGCGGTATATGGAATTTATTTTGCAGAGCCGGACACGGTCCTTGTGTTCGGAATTTATCTTGAAGTATCCAGAGATGGAACTCGCCTCGCAATGCCAAAGACAATCTACGCGCCGGACTCATCGTCATTGGAGCCTGGTTCAGGGGCTACTGAGGGAGTCCTGGATAAGGGGGTATCCGGACAGCCGAACTATATACTTTGGCCGGACTGTTGGACTATGAAGATACAAGATTGAAGACTTCGTCTCGTATCCGGATGGGACTCTCCTTGGCGTGGAAAGCAAGCTCGATGATTCGGATGTAGATCTCCTTCTCTGTAAACCGACTCTGTGTAACCCTAGCCCCCTCCGGTGTCTATATAAACCGGAGGGTTTAGTCCGTAGGACACAACAACAATCATACCATATGCTAGCTTCAAGGGTTTAGCCTCTCTGATCTCGTGGTAGATCAACTCTTGTAATACTCATATCATCAAGATCAATCAAGCAGGAAGTTGCGTATTACCTCCATCGAGAGGGCCCGAACCTGGGTAAACATCGTGTCCCCAGCCTCCTGTTACCATTGGCCTTAGATGCACAGTTCGGGACCCCCTACCCGAGATCCGCCGGTTTTGACACCAACAGCAGGGAAGACTCGGCAGTTCTTTCCCATGCAGAGGGGAGTACGACTGTACGAGGGTTTACTGGTTCGTCTACCATCACCGAAGAATAACAGCATGTGTGGGACTGTGGGTGAGTAGAGGGATGGCTAGGCCAGCGATGGGAGTACGGTGGGGTGGTGAGGCCTGCGCGACAGCACAGCCGGCCGCGGGGAGGAGGGAGCAAGCAGTCCCGCCAGCGCTTGTTTGAGCGGCCGGAGCAGGAAGAGCAGAGATTGAAGAAGCACGACGGCCGTTGGATGGACATCCAATAGTATACAGGCCATCTGTGGAAAGCCTCAAATCTGTGGAAAACAGCATACAGCCCATCTGCCATTATTTCAAATAATTTACAGCCCATTTGCTAATTCTCACGGGTTTTTTGGAGCCCATATTATTTTTGTTAGCATTACAGCCCATATTGTGGCCACAGTTCAAAAATTATACGAAATTTTGCATATGTTGGTGCCGTCTGAACTGTTTTTAATCCCGAAATTTCGAGTCACATTCAGACTGATTTTAAAAATAAATGTATATCAATATAAAATCCAATAGATTGTCCATGCATAAAAATCAATGCAATTTAAAATATCAAAATGAAAAAAGATATTTGAGACTAATTGCCGGTTTGAAGTGTTTTAAAAATGTACATCCCATTTCTCATTACTGATAGGCCATTTTCTCGGCCAGCCGAATGAAGCTCTCCTCGTCTTGAAAGATTTGCAGCCCAACAGGCCTGATAAAGCGACTTACTTGACAAATCACAAAAAACTGGGCTAGCCATTTTCAGAAAGAAAAAAAACTACTGGGCTGGTCTGTGGTAAACATAAAAGAAAAGGTTGTCTAGACAGGCCAGAGTGTCCCGCACAGCCCAGTTGACACCCTGCTTCCGTCTCAAAAACAAATTAGATAAATGCCACTCCAATTATGGCGATTCATAAAAATGCCACTGCAATTTCCAAACTTTGAAAAATGCCACTACAATTTTTGCAAACTTTGAAAAACGCCACTGCAGTTTGCAAACTTTGAAAAACGCCACTCCAGACTTCGAAAAATGCCACTAGAAATGGCATGAAATGGCATTTTTCAAAGTTTGGAAATTGCAGTGGCATTTCTCGGATACACCAGATTTGGAGTGGCATTTATCAAATTAACCCAAAACAAAAATAACTGGGCGAGCTGCTGGGTCCCTGGTGTCAGCCGCTCGTTGTGCAATTCTCTCGTTTATTGACTACGTTGACAATGGCATGGGACCCAGATGTCAGAAATCCACTAGGAGGAGCCATTTTTTATTGGCTTGAAATAAGGAGGCACTTGCTTGCGTACTGCCATGACCTTGGCGGGTCCCTGCTATCATCCTCTCCACGTACAATCATCTCCTGATTGTGTACGCGTCAACTTGCTAGGCCCACAAGTCAGCCTCTAAACCCGTGGAGGACAAATACAACCCATTTAAAAAAATAAGAGCCCATTCCATACGTTCAAATGGAAAGTTCAACATTCAGAGCAAAGTAACAGGTATGATCCACATATAGAGTACTGAACTTCCACGTTGACAACCATCATAGCCAAGTTAACTATCTACTCCCACTAATACTCTAGTAGCATACAAGTACTAACTTACTCTTAGCTAACTAGACGATGCCGGCCGCCATCTGTGGTACACGCTAGACTCCGGCACCGGCGTCCTGCGCCTCGCCTTGGACTTGCAAGAGGTGTGATAGGGCGCGTTGCTCGCGCGCGTTGGCCCTTTCCATGCCGGCGTGGTCCACCAAAGCTTCGGCTTCCAAGCGGGAAACCCACTTGACGAGCTGGTAGTAAAAATCGGCGTCGCGAACGCGTACATGCCCGACAACCTCCAGGGCTATTTGCTGGGCGCCGGCCTCCACATAGTCGGCCCAGTTGCGGGCTCTTTGCTCGCGACTTAGAGCGTCGGTGCGCTGCTGCTCCATGTCCCGCTGGCGGCACAAATCGGTGATATGCTGCTCCTCCGTCGGCTATTTGCTGGGCGGTCGGGCTCCAACAACTCCTGCTCCTCCGCCGTGCGGTCGCACTCCAACAACTCCTCGATCTCCGCATTTCCATCTAAAGACAGATAGAATGCCTCCTCCCTCCGTCTGCCTTCCGATGAAAAACCGAACACTAGTTCCGGCGGTGACCACCTCCGGCGTCGCCTACCGCGGACGGGCAGGGGCATGGCGGACGTGGCGAGCAACGTCGGGCTGGTGGGGGCTTATGAGGATATGGCGAGTTAGGTCACGGTGGCACCGGAGAAGGCCGGGAAACAGTACTTATAGGGGGAAGGTAGCGCGACGGTCATCGGAATTCAATGCATAATGGCTTAGTGCTCTAGCTTGCCGTGGAAAACTAGAGAAACTGAAATTATGACTGTGCCGTCCCATCCCGTCTGGGTCGCACGCCGGCATGGCGGTCAAACGAGTGCACTCGAATCATCTCCCTCATTGTCAATAATGATTCCACAGATTTAAAAAGCCCGCAACAATTAAAGCGTATCTTTTTCGCATTAGTTAGCTACCTTAATTACGACCAGCTGCATGCAGGCACTCAGAATCTCTCGCAGGCAGTACGCGAAGTAGCATGCAACAAGTCGCAGCCAAGGGCATGCATGCAGCCACTTAAATCGCTGGAATTATTTAGGCTTAAACTTCTGCATGCCGTTAATTATTGCCATGCCTTGGTCTTGCTGCTTTGCTCATGGGACTAATAAACCCGGACGGAGGGAGTACCTTGGTTGGTGAGAGGTTTGAATTAAGCCCTGCAAACCGGAAAGGAGGTACTAGTACGTGCGTGACCCGCTATTTATTCGTGTAGGATCGAGTAGGTCATTTCTTGAATTGAGCCCTGCAAACCGGAAAGGAGGTAGTACGTCCGTGATCCACTATTTATCCGTGTAGGATCGATAGTGTAGCTTGTCAGTTTCTTCAGAGGTAGGCATTTTTATCCGTGTAGGATCGATAGTGTAGCTTGTCAGTTTCTTCAGAGGTAGGCATTTTTATTCAAAAAACTGCCACTTCGCATCTTGCGTCGCAAATAAAACTGCCAGGAGCGCATTTGTAGGCTAGCTAGTGATCGATCAGTAACTTGTAAACACTGAGAGAACAGAAATAAGTAACTGTTAATGCATCTCAATGATTCACAGATCATATACAAATATGTAGCTCCAAAAGCAAAGATCAGCCACTTCGGATCTTGCATCGCAACTAAAACTAACTAGTACGATTCCCATACATAAGATCAACATGTTAATGCATCTCAATGATTCACAGATCATATACAAATATGTAGCTCCAAAAGCAAAGATCTAGAAAAAACATCTGTTCTTCCTACTAACATGGATGCTTCTCTTGGCCAACATTCAGTACAGACTGGAAGACAAATTTGTTTGTGAAGTCTACAATTCCTCTTGCAAACGTAAGTGGTTTCACCAACAGCTGGAACCATGAGAATGAACCACACATGATGGAGGAACATCCACTGCGATATGATTTGGTCTTCTCTCGATCACACCGCGAGACTATTTCCGGAATATAAACTTTAACTTAGGCCAAATGATGCCCATTGTATAATCAGACCAAAGCAATGAAGCACCTAGTGTTGGCCAGTAAATAGTACAGTACTACTTTTCTGCAGTCCATGAAGTGACTATCCAATCTTTGTGTCTATTTTCAAATGGCACTGCATGCAGTGACTATACTATTCTCTTGTGCAGTTCAACCAAAATTGAGGACACTTTGTTTGTTTGCCAAATAGCAACGGGCAGACATCTCTGTCTGCACAAATATCAAGCAGCTAGTAAACATATACCACACCATGTATTTTCGGTTTAAACATGTCTCTTCCGCTTAGCATCTGTCATGTTCTGCACTGGACAATCTGATACAGTTATGTTTTGCCCTGGACAATTTCATACTGAATTGATTTGCTGGTTCAGAGCAGAAATATAGCGCCTATTCTTCATCAGACCAAGGATATCCATGTTCGCAGTGATGGAAGAGGTGAAATCGATACAACCGAAATTGAGCATCCAATCATTGAATCCTGTCCTGCACCTCCAATGTAGGTCCACCCTGCCAATAAATTCACATGCAAACCACTAGTATTACTATCTAATGACAGTACAAAAAGAGTAGCAAGATAGTAGCAAACCATGTACCTTCGTAATGAACAGCTCATAGTGCCACCAATTGGATATAAAGGTTTGGAAAAAAACATGCTCCTAATGTTGAACCAGTTGGACTTTTTGTGCAGTTCCACTAAAATCGAGCATCCCTGTTTGCATAGATATTGAAAGTGTGATTACTATAAAAGTGGCACTAGTTGAAGCATAGACTCACAAATATAAGCATTCCAATTTCTTAATGGGAAAAGGTAGCAAGACTGTTTCTAACCACCTGTTTGAAGGAATAAATAAAGCAACAGCGGCTGATGTCAGGAAGGCATACATAGTTTTTTCTGAAAAACTGAGCCATTCCTGACCTTTCCTCTTCTTTTAAGCAAATTTGTGCAGTTCTACTAAAATAAAATGCCATCACCGCCTTGACAATTCAGTGACACTGTACAAAAGGAAATGACTTAACATTACATCATGATGTCAGGTATGTAGTCGACAGGCATTAGAGACAAACATACAGACCTCCTCCGATAACATAATGAACATTAATTTTAACAAAGGTGTGACTAGCTTTACCGGGATAATTTGAGTGAACTCTACACCCTCTGTTCCTTAATATAAGACGTTTTCACGGTTCAACTTAAAGTACCCAAACGTCTAGTATTTAGAAAAACAGGTAGTAGTTTTCTTGAGCACATATCTGGGAAAGCTTGCCACACTTTATTTATGTCCATACGCTAATGCAACACCATTCGAATACTACAAATATACACTAATCCAGTGGCTAGTGCAACAGTAGAGTAGTTAGTTTATTACAGGGTACAGTACAATGGTTTTACTGAACAGATTTCAATAAACTCTAGCACTGGAAGGTTTCTATAAGAATTAACAATACAAAATGTAAAGGTAACAAGTTTCAGCATTGGTATACTAGTTGTGCATGAGCATTAAACCAAATACAAAGTCTGAAGGTAACTAGCATTATTAACTAATGACAGTATAAAAAAATTGCAAACCATGTACCTCCAAGGTAAATATCATTTCGAACTCGGGGGGACCTTAAAAATTGCTATCCCAATCTTGATAATCGATCAAACATAAAAACTTGATCGAACGAATCAAGAGAACAGCCGGAGGAGGAAGTGCCCACTCTTGACCTTTCCTCTTGTCTTCATAATTGTCTGTGCAGTTTAACCAAAATAAAATGACATCAGCGCCTTGGCATTTTGGTGACACTGTACAAAAAAATTAACTTATCTCATGAAAGTGAGGTATGTAATCTATAAGCATTAACAGTGCAAAAATCTGAAGGTAGTAACAAGTTTCATCGTTGGTATACTGGCTGTGCAACAGCATTAGAATGCCTTAGCTGAAAAATCTTTAATACATCCACAATCAACAGCTAACCCTGAAATAATCCAGTGACATTAAATGGCATTGCTTAAATTTATCGGTGGCATTAGACTGAGAGCGGCATTAGTTAAATGTGGCTTCACTTTAGCAGTAGCATTGCTTGACTTGACTGCTGGCGTTATACTAACAGCAAAAAAAGTGGCAATAAGAGCATGGGAGGCCCATTCGGACAGTGGGCGCACCAGTACGATGTACCTCCACGGACGCAGAGTGGTGAGGGAGGTATGGTTGCCCAGAGCAACAAATATCCAGGCAGCATATGTGGATTACGTCCCATTTTTGTTCTCTTTAGCCACCTTTTTCCTATGTGAGGACAACAAACCGATCGACCTGGTCATTCTCTATTGCGTTGTCATGCCTTTCTACCCTTCTTCAACCAAGAGACACGAGACTCGTTCCTTAGCTACTGATTTTCCCCTTTTCAACCTAGATGCGGGTTCGATGCCTACTCTCTTGGACAGTACAGTCTCCCTTCCTTTCCTTATTCAACCCAGACATGGATTAGTCTGCATGAAGTAGGGTTTCCTTTAATAGTGCAAATTATGGTTTTCGTCTGCGTGGCCAGCAGAGCAGAGGATAGCAAATTGGGAAGATGGTGGAGTGGAAAAAGATCCACATGCAACGACGTGGCAGATGGGGCAATAGAACAAGGGTATGGTTCGAAAAGAGGTAGCATACCTGAGGGTCGGCGGGAAGTGGCTTCGCTCGTGGTCGTCGTCCTCCGCACACACTACGGCAGCGAGCTTGGGGACGGAGGCCATCCCGTGCGGGCGCTAGGTCTGAGAGGACGGCCTTGTCGTCAGTGCATGACCTCGCTCGCCGATGATGAGTGCGTCAACGCTGCACGTCCTTTTCTTCTCCGGCGGATCTGTGACCACCGGTGAGGTGGGAGAGAGGGGCCGTCTTTTTTAGATCTGGAGAGAGGGTGGTAGTGTGAGAAGCAAGTGGGCAGCCCTTGGCAAGAAAGCGCTGAAGCTCCAGCCTATATATCTTTTTTATACTACTAGTACTGGAGGTGGAGTAGTGGTACAGTAGTTTATATTTTCTCTGCGTACAGTACCAGTTAGTCGTGCTTCAAAACTGAACGCCACGCCATTAAAAAAAGGTCGATAACTAATGCGGCACCTCGGGCCAACGCGGCCAGAACACATTTTGCACGAGAAATTACACACCATGTTTCGTTGACATGTGGTCCCGTTCCAACATATTAGTGAGACAACGGCGAGTAGTAGGAGCATTTATGAATGGATGTGTAGGCCGGGGCGCCTCTGCATGAACCATGGCAAACTGGCAACCGTCCATCGACTCTTCGCCTTTCCCTCTCGATTTGGAACTGCTGTCGCACGCTCTTCCTCTCCCTCCTCCATTTTCCTTTAGCCCTTCACCCTTTCTTCTGCCATTGTTCGATCGTCTTCTCCATGGAGGGAACAGGCCGGAAATGACCCCGTTATTCTTGCCCGATCTGAAAGATGACGTGGTGGAGGAACTCATTGATCGGTGCGACGTCATCACCTCGGCTAGCATGGCAGGTTCGTTCAAGCCCATTCTCGACTCAACTAATAACATCATTACAAGGAACCCAAGAGTCAAGGAGCGGTTTGATCTCCCCTATCTTCTTCGCCGTGACCCTGATGACTGGCGCCGGCACGACGGAGGCCTCGCCCTGTGCAAGTTGATGCCGCTTGATAATGATACGTATGATGTTAAGATGCCATCGCTTGAGGGCAAGGCTTGGGCAGGCGCAAATGGAGATTGGGTTGTTTACATTGGGTCCAACTGCGAGTGGGAACTTGTGAATGTGTACACTCGTGACCGGGTTCCACTTCCAAAAATCTCAGCAGACTGCCCAGAGGTTGAGCACACCGGTATTGTACGCACGTTCAAATACGATCATGGTGACTGTCTTCTACGGAAGATAGCAATTTGTCGAGTTCCCAACCGCTCTTGGAATTACAACAACTATGAAGTTGTTGCTATCTTCGACAAGCTTGTTGCCGTCCTTGGTGGTTTGACTCGATGGATATTGCTCAAAAATCAGTTTCTGTACACGGATGAGTACTGTGATGCAATTCAATACGAGGGCCTTGTGTTTGCTGCCACCACTCGTGGCACTGTTTTTGCATGGAATCCTTATGCTTTCGGTACGTTTGTCTTCCACCGTAATTATAATTGTTTCATCCACATGCATGCGGGTTAGCAAGTTTCCCTTTACTAATTAACCTTCTTCTTGTGTTTCCAAGGTCCTGTGAACATTCCACCACCCATACTTGAAAATTTTATAACCAAGGGGGAGATGACGATGGTGATGATCACGAGCATGAGGACGAGCAGCGCCCATATACTTTGTGGCGCCTGGCAACTAATTCCGATGGATCACCTCTTCTTGTGTGTATACAGCCCACTGATGATGTTACTGCTAAGGAAGCAGGTGTAGTCTCCCATGGTCGCACTCTCCGGACCTATTCCAACACCCGTTGCATGGTATTCAGGATGGATACTAGTGTGCTAGCGCCAACTCCTTCTCCCTGGTACAGAATTGATAGTCTTGGAGAAAACTCGCTCTTCCTTGGACAAAACTATCCAATGATGGTGAAAGGCGATCCAACTGCTGTTGACACAACGTTACTACCATTTATGAGAAGCAACTGTGTCTATACCTCGGACATTTGGGTGGTTCCCTACCCTGGTACTGATATAGTAGGCCGCTTCAGTCTGGATGATCAGTCCTGCATTGGTCTCTAGATCGACAATCGGTGGCCCGTCCCAGAGAATCACTTGTGGTTCAAAGCAAGTGTTTCCAACGCCGAGGAATGGTTGAGTTGAAGTTCATTTCATTGCTTTTTATTTGTTGTGTGGTGAAAACTTTAGTATTTATAATGTATCCTCGTTGTCGATGTGGGTTGATGACCTGTTGTATGTAATAAAATGATATGCCTGTGATAAACTTACTAAATTTATGAATGGCTTTCGAGTCGCGTCTCTGAGTGAGTGGTGCGACGAGGCAAAAAAATATTTTCTGAATACATAATTGTACGTGCATTGCAACAAGTTATCGGATGAGGCCAATCAACAATAGTAGTACTAGTACACTATTTGTACTAGCTTCACATGCTTCGCGCGTCGGGCGGGTGTTTTTACTGTAGCCATATGTTAATGTGTTCGTTGTACGTAACCAGCACCTCGAATCCCCGATACTAGTACTATATAGTAGGAGTAAGTAGTAGGAGTAGTAGGGTGGCATGGGCCATAACAAGCATTCACGTCCAGGAGTACAGCACACGCCACCACCACGACATCCATCTGACACCATATTATTTCTTGGAGTCCGTGCTAGAGCAATCTCTTCAACCTCGTCGTTTCTCTAACTTCAGCCATCGCGCGGCGGGCGAGGTGGGGGTTTGCCGATAGTCGGTTTCCTTAACTGCGGTCCCACTTGTAAGGCCAACTCCAACACACGACCCCAAACGGACCTCCGTTTTGCATGAACTCCAATGATAATTTTGACTAGAAAAGCAAGACCAAAGAAAACAAGAACCACAAGAATACATTTTACTACTCCTGTAAGTTGGATTAGTGCCTTCTCGATGCATTCATTGTTGATCTGCGGAGGCTCGATCTTGCGTGCTTCTTTCTTCTTCGAATGTAAAGAAGTAGACGTTGCTTCCTCACATCTAGTCTCATGTCTAGCCTCTATTCTAGTAGGAGTATCAACAAGTGCACTAATCTCATCTCTAGCCTCGGTGCTAGCTAAAAGTGATAGAACATCTACTAAATAGCGCTCTATCAATATATGGATGTACTCTTCTTCCCAATACAAAAACTTGCATCCATTCTACTCCCTCCGTTGCACAATACATGCCTTCTATTCGTCAAAATATATATGTATCTAGACATGTTTTAGTATATAGGTACATCCATTTTTGGACAAATGGAAGTCAAGTATTTTGGAACGGAGGGAGTACACAATAAAAAATTTAAGTTAGCGCAACTAGTCTAATCTGAGAGCACAACCGAAGATTTGGTCGGGTTCTTCCTCCTTTTGCCGACACGTGGGACATCCAGCATCCAGGTCGTGTCATGAAAGAAAATAGAGTGGTAGTTGAAGCCACGAGATGTGCATCCTGGGTTAAACTGTAAATAGAATCTAACTACTCTTGAGTAACTCCAAAAGCGGCCACCGAAGATCTTTATTGGATTTGTTTTTCATCACCAGCACGTTGAGGTGAATGATGTGCAGGTTCAGTCGGTCCGCTTGCATTTTCACTAATATGTGGGACCGCATGTGAGCAAACAGACGATGGGCTCCGCGCGTCCGCTGGCTGGCTGAGAAGAGAGATAGAGGAGGGCTGAGCACGGACTGCAGGAAATTTGTTCTACGTACCTCGATATAGGCTCGATATAGTGGGGTGGCATGGGCCATAACTAGCATTCACGTCTAGCAGTACGGGACACGCCACCCACACGAGTCCCATCCGACACAAATTTTCTTGGAGTCCGTGCTACAGCCATCTCTTCTCCCTCCTATTTTCTCAGCCATCGCGCGGTGGGCGGGGTGGGGGTTTGCCGATAGTCGGTTTGCTCAACTGCGGTCCCACTTGTAAGTGAAAATGCAACACCGCACGCATTCCCGCTTGAGCGGCGTGCCGGACCAACCGTGTGGGGGTGCGACGCAAACACGGAAGGCTTTTCCTTTTGAACTTGTAACTTGTAAAATTTGGTTCTGCTCCATGGCGCGACCGATAGATAGAAAATAACGATTTTGCCTAGAGTAATGAGAAGTTAGGTTCTGGCGCCGTTCATGCATGGAGTACGTACGAAAATTATGAAGTTGATGTGAAAGGTAAGATAATTACTGTAGTATCATATACTACTACATGGATTTGACGGAAAGATAAAAATACATACGGATCCATCAACGACATCCTCACGCCCTAGTGCGCCGGGTCACCAACCGACGTGTGAGGAGCAGCGGCGTTGGCGGCGAGCTCAACGTGCTTCTGAACAGTGTCGTCCAAGGTTACCCCGCGGTCCAAGAAGGCATGCGTCCTATCGTCCTCCTCTTGCATGTAGTAGTCCTTGTGGGCGATTTGCACGTAGACGTGGGTGATTATGTCGATGGTGTCTTGCTGCGCCAGGCGCTGCGTGGCGAGCGCGACCTCGAGGTGGACATTCTCCGGCGCGACGGCGGGCAGTCGCAGGGCCACCAGTGCGTCGAAGAGGTTTTCACCATAGTGGCCGTTGAGGGTGGCGGGCACCGCAGAGCCTGGGCGCGTCGGCTGGAGGCTTACGTCAAAGTCGTCCGCGAGCTTCTTGACGACGGTGAACTTGTCGAGGAAATCAACGAGGACCTCGTCGAACAAGGAGACGAAGCTGTCGTCCAAGCGGCCCCTCGCCCTGGCGGCCTCAAGCAATACTACCTGGAGATGTTCCTCGGTGCTAGGCCGCAGGCCGTTGTTGTGGACTATCTGGCACAGCCGGCTGATGCTCGCGCTCATCGCCTCAATGGGTCTAGCTTAGCTTCTTGTCAACTAATCTTGCGATTCGACTGATCGCTCTTGCCCTTGGTTAGCATGCGTAGGTGCGTAGGATTTCATACTACTCCTCGACCCTCTACTGCACCTGCCTTTGGCTATATGATAGGTGGGCCAGGCACCCACGTGTCATTCACCCAAAGGCAGTTGACGTAAGTCAATGAAGTTGCGTCCCCCTCCGTGCCGGTGCAGTATAGTCATCTCACCGGACCTCTAGTTGGGGCCAAACGAGAGAAGTTTGATGTTTACTGGCTTATTGGTCCCCTTTGCATTTTGCGCCAAGTTTTGAACTTTGATTTAACTAATAAAATGTTAATGCATGTAAACAAAAATGTTGTGTAAGTCACCTTACGAAAACCAAATAATCTCAAAACACTTAGGCACGGTGCATTAACTCCCTCCTTGTTTCTTATTTCGTGACATATCAACCAATGAGAGATGTGGGCCGTGCATGCTTTCAATGACTTGAGACTACCAAACATGACATGCAGCATTTAGTTCATTGCATGTAATCCTATTAGTACTCTAGTTAGCAAAAAAACATTAAGTTCTCTCGCCGATAGGAATAAAACACCATGTATTTATTTACAGAGGGAGTAGTACATTTTTTGTGACATGCATTACTAGATATTGCTAGTCAAATACTAAAATCCGGATGGACGTGGTAGTACTCCTAAATCTAGACGGTGGTGCTACTAGTACTAGTAGTAGCACTACCAATGTAGTAGTAGGAGTACTAGCACTATACTACCCGTTGGTCAAATTATTACGTGTTGCTCCTCACAGTGAAGTGACAAGACCCTGCGCCGGAGATGACACCTGAGTATAGGCGCCGTGTTCAGCATACCATAGTGAGCCTCACCGTTTGCAGTCACTATCATCTTGGCTGTAGAGCTAGCCTGCTTACAACTAGCCCTATTCGACATAATTTCCCATGCGTAGATGCCCGTGCATTGCACGGAACACCAAGATTGGGGGTGCACGGCTCCGGTAGCGGCCATAGCGCCAGATTTTTTCATGGCCTTCTAGATGTGGTGGGGAGGAGATAAGGCTGATTGTGAGAGACAAGGAGTTGTTTGTAAATAGGGAACAAGTGCGGGCATCTTTTTGCAAAAATGGAGAAGCTTGGTTTGTATGCGTCAGATCTAGATCCGAAGGCTATTGGTGAAAGATGGGAGGCACAACATCATCACCAACTCAGGACCTGTTTGATTCACAGGATTTTAAAAACGCAGGAATAGGACACGGCAATATTACAAGTTTCAAACTGATATTACAAATGTTAGGAGTAATGTTGCACCTACAAAGAGGGAATTACTAGGAAGTTTACGTAAGAACTTTCGTTACTTTAGGTGGATGCAGCATTATCATACAAACTAAAATCCACCGCCCTGACAAGTCACTAATGGGCAAATTAGTTTTCGAGTCTCTGGCCACTTGATGTTTCAAAAACAAATTCAGCTTCTGTGGAGTCTTTGTCATTTAGGCTTAGACGCTTGCGGTGATCAGCACGCCATTCATTATTGCACCAGAGAACGCCAAACCTCATTACCTTGAGCACACTTGCCTCCAGAACAAAGAACCTGGCCAATTTAATCTCAGATGTGCTGCCTTAGTAGTCGATCAAATCAATTTCTTTAAGACGGAGATCAAGGCATTCGATGAGATTGTTATAGTGCAGCACATTTTTCACTTTCGGGTCTTTTTTTATCTGCAAAAGAAGAGAACATATTAGATCAGCTGGCTGCATAAGATTGCCGGTTCATCAAGAGTTACCAATATCATTCGCTCATACGATAGGGTTGGCTAGCTAGTGATATTCTCTCTCTCTCTCTCTCTCTCTCTCTCTCTGTTTACTCTCATTTAACTAGGAGCACATGAAGAGCTTTGACATTTGTTGCCTTCCACTATGTGGCTGATGCCATATTTAGCAAAAGTATGCCACATAATACGCATCGATGTCAAATCAAAAGATTTTGGCACCGCTCTCGCGATGTGAGAGAGTTGGCACCGCTGTGCACACATACCCACATGTATAAACAAATCAATCAAACCAACTACACCAGCCTCTCACTCACCCAAACAAGTGTTTTTATTGCCTCAGTCCTCTCTCTCTCCCACGCAGTGTTTTTTCATTGCGTGAGTTAATTTGGCACTGGAGCAAAGTAGGTGATCCAGATTGGGGCACCAGGTGAGCAATGGAGGGGCATCGATGCCAAATGCATCACAAGTGAATTTGGCACATGTTTTGGCCTACATAGCCCACTTTTGTACTCCCTCCGTCCCAAAAATATTGTCTTAAATTTGTCTAAATACGGATGTATCTAGTTACATTTTAGTGTTAGATACATATATATCTAAACAAATGTAAGACAAGAATTTTGGGACAGAGGGAATACTACCTCGTATTTAGTATAAAATTTTGACCATAGATTTACCTAAGAAGATGCCAATGCATGTCACTAAAAATTACACCATTTGAAATTATGTTCGAATACGAATCCAACAATATAGTTCTTAGTGACATGCATTAACATTTTGTTAGTTAAATCTATGGTCAAATTTTGATACTACTCCCTCCGTTCCTAAATGTAAGTCTTTGTAGAGATTCCACTATGAACCACATACGGATGTATATAGATGCATATTAAGTGTAGATTCATTCATTTCCCTCCGTATGTAGTCCACCTAGTGAAATCTCTAGAAAGACTTATATTTAGGAACGGAGGGAGTACAAAATTGGAAGAGTAAACCAGGACGGAGGTAGTACTTGCTCTTAGGGTAACCATAGAGTTACTAGAGTAGTCTAAGTTACTTTCCACTATGACTAGCCTAGGCTACTATAGTAGTACAGCATAAAAACGATGCAGGTGATCACGTGAGAAAAAATACTAAAAACATTTCTTTCGGTGCAGTGCGTAGATGCAGTTTCGAACACTACACTTGTCTTCTTAATTTGGGAAAATTACGAAAAAATTGAGCTACATTGTGATTACCGTTTACTTATAGGAAAGAAGTTTCACCTCGATGAGTAGCTTCTCCATGCACGGAAAGCATGTAAGGAATCCAACAACTTGATCTAGATTGGGGCCGATAGATTTTAGTGCTAAGATCTTCGCTGTGCGCATGGACTGGGTCAAGCTTGTGGGAATCATTTTCTGGAAGACGGTCGTAAATACATCAAGAAGAAATTTAAAAATGTGAATTTCAAGAAGACGGAGAAGAAGATGAGTGTTGTACCTGAACGATTACGGATCCAATATAGAGTTCGGATAATTTGGCAGACGAGTACACCAACACTGTCAATTTCGGTGCATCAATGGCCCTAATTTTTGTTGGCTTCTAGATCCGATACAAGCAATCTCTCAAGGAAAGGCGCATTCTCAATGACCATAACATGGAACAGCTGGAGTGATCTCTTCCCAATTGATGTCTTATTGCGGGGCCAGCAAGACACATAAAACCATCGGAGATTCGTCGAGGCGATGTGGAGGCTAATGAACCCATGGATCTGCTCAAGTTGAAGGTACTCGAGCGCAGTACAGCTGCGGAGCAGGTGCTCCATAGCCTTCTTCGAGATGACAACATCGAAGAGGTCAAGCTACTTGAGTTGAGGGAGAAGAAGGGCGGGTGCGGCATTAATCTGGGGAAGATAGCAGGAGCTAAAGCTGGCGCGGCGTAGCGTTGGCGTGAGGAGGAGCGCAGATGGCGGCAGAGAGCGACATCGTCCAGCTTCAAAGCTAAGCTCCTCGAGCTGATCTAGATCAGGGGATAAGAACCACTCGTCGAACTTGGGCTGGACCTTGCGTTTGGTACTAAACATGTGGATGTCAAGGCGTCTGGCTGGCCCAGGGTGAGATGAAAGGATCATGGAGAGTGCGGCCATGCGTTTGCAATCCCTGTCGCAGAGGCAGCTATCGACGGTGAGGTTGAGGGGGACGCAGCGCCAGAGGGGGCGCCACCGCCGGGAGAGCAGGGCAGTCCGCACGGCAGATTTGTGGGGAGGAGGCCGATGATGACGAGCAGCATGTCGTCGGGGAGGCTGCTGATGAAGTCCAGGCTCGCCGGATGCGGTTTTGGCTCGAGCCGCCTCCGCTTGTTGGCTGCCTCGCCGTCCATCTCAACTGGCGGCGACGCCGGTGTACACGTGTGCTGGTGTGTGTTGTGTGCTGGGTGTGCGCGAGTGCGTCCTTCTGTGCATGCCGCTGTGCAGTGGTGAACTGTGCGCGAGTGCGTCCTTCGCGCGTAAGAAGTTTGTCCTCAATGCGCCCTCAATTTACTAGCGTGTGGGGAGCTACCCCGAGTGGTTTCAACTTTGTTTACTTCACCGCGTGTCAGATGGGCCTCTAGTTTACTTATTTTCACCCACTGCCACATGGGCCAGCACACGAAGATACATAACACGAGCTGACAAGGCAGCATGTGGATTGGTTGACCGGTCAACTAAACAATATACGGAGCTATACACTGACACAGTGAGCGTATAATCCATCGATATAGAGAGTTCGAGTGAGAGGGGACGCCCGTGAGAGATAGCAGAGAGAGAGAGAAAGAGCTACTCCCTCCGTTCGATAATGTAGTTCCAACATTTTTTTAAGTCAAACTTTTGAAACTTTGACCAAGTTTATAAAGAAATTACTTATATCTACAATACCAAAGATAAATGATAGTATGAAGTAAGTACACGTTGTGATGAATCTAATGATTGTTCCAAATGTAAATGTTTTTCTCCACATATATCTAGTCAAACTTATCTGAGGTTTGACTTTTCAAAACATCCATATGCTTATGGACGTGACAGAGTCCCTAACTAGAGAGAGAGAGAGTGTGAGTGAGTGAAAAAAGTGTGTGCGTGTGTGAAAGAGACATGGACAACACACGATAAAAGTAGAGAAAAAGTGTGTGTGTCTTATGCAAACATATCACACATGCATCTTCGACAACGGAGGCAAGGTGAGGAGATAGTTTGTGGTTGTTTAGAACCGAGAGAGCAAGACCCCTAGCACGTGGCCAAAAGGGGTCTAACAAACAAGGGAGAGAGGTCGAGAGAGACGTATAGAGAAAATGCAGACATGGGGAGGAGAGAGTGTATGTTTGTCATAGAGAGATCCCCTGGAGATCGTGATGGGACTACATGGGTGGGAGATCGAGTGACAAGGTGTGTGCGCGATAGAAGATGCCCCGAGAGATATCGAGATAGACGTATGGATGGAAGAAGACAATACGTGTGTTCCTGATGGCTAGTAAAAGATAATCATACTTAGGAGGGGGGGAGTGCTTGCGCCTATGATGGAGTGAGGGATTATGGTACTTAGTGGGATGCATGTCACATGGAGAGAGAACAAGGGCGGAGAGTGTTGGATGGGTCTATATGTATAGCGCGAGCGAGACATGTGTATGTGTGAACCAGGGAGATATAAGGCCAGTTTCATTAGTAGAAAAAGGGTCAAATGTGAGACACATTAGTCCCGGTTTGTAACAGAACCGACACTAATGTGTCCATTAGTGCCGGTTCCAACGGCTAGCCGGGAGGAGCTCTTTAGTACCGGTTCGTGGCAAACCTTTAGCACCGGTTCGTGCCACGAACCGGTACTAATGAGAGTGGTGACAGGATGTTGTCAGAGTGGGGCCCTTCCAGCACCTTTAGTACCGGTTCGTGGAACGAACCGGTACTAAAGTTCGTCCTATATAAATCCTTCATGCACCCGCACTCTGTTCTTCCCCCTTTCCCCTCTCCCTCTCTTTTGTTCTTCCCTTCTTCCTCTCGAGTTCATCACAAAATTTGCCCCAAATTTGTCAAGATTTGCAGGCCCTCATCCATTCAAATGATCACCAAGGTTAGCAACTTTGTCCTTTCATCTCTTATTGCTAGATTAGCTCTTGCATTGGTTTATATAGTGATTAATTGTGGGTTTTAGTAATTTGGGAGGAATTATATGTGGTAGTATTTGATTTATATGCAATTTGAGGTCAAAATAACACTTAGTTTGCATATGTAGGTGTGGTTTGCTTAGTGCCTTCTAAATCTCCGCCGTAACCACCGTCGATCGCCCGCACCGTCCCGCCGCCGGCACCACCTTGTGGTGAGCCTCTTGTTCATGAAATTTTATATAAAAAAAATGATGTTTGTGTGATTTGGATATATAGTTACTCGTATAATAATTATCTTACCCGTACGTTGTTTGTTATACATAGTGCCATGGTTTTGATATCCGTCCCCGTCGGCCCTCATCCTTGTTATGATTCAGATGTGGTATATTCTCTTTTAAAACTATTTGTTGCATTTTGTGTTTATGACAAATAATTATGCCCATCAAGTTGACATAGATATTTTTATCTAGGAGGTATGTGAACCGGAAATTCCAACCGACCCTATTGTCGAGAGGTTAAATTTAGTTGAAAGAGAAAACGAGTACTTGAAAGAAAAATTGAAAAGAATTGAGGGGGAGAAGATGGAATTGGAGTTGCATGTCACAAGATCAAGATGGAGAAAATGCGCTTGAAGATTAGAAAGATTAGAAAATATGCCATCGATAGTGAGGCTTGGTATCATTATGCTGTTGGATCAATTGTTACCTTAGTTGCGATCTTGATCGCATTTGTTATTGCATTTAAATGCTTTAGCTAGAGAGTTATTTGTTTGTTGCATTTAAGTGTTGTATGAACTTTATGTATGAACTTGTATTAATTTGGTCTATTCGGTGTTGTGTAATGAAGATGAGCCGGCAATGGATGTACGATGACCGATGCTCTCCCCAGTTCGTTGAGGGCGTGCATACTTTTCTGCTTGCGGCTGAGGCAAACAAGCGGGCAGATGGTTTTATGCCTTGTCCATGTGCTGGCTGTAAGAATGATCGCAATTACTCTACGTCAAGAACCATTCACGTCCACCTGTTTGAGTCCGGTTTCATGCCCCACTATAATGTTTGGACCAAGCACGGAGAAAGAGGGGTTATGATGGAAGACAATGAAGAAGAAGAGGACGACGACAGCTATCCTGGCCATGGGTTCCCTGAATACGATGATACAACAATGGGGGAAGAAGCTGAGCCGGTAATGCGGGAAGAAGCTGAGCCGGCAATGCGGGAAGAAGCTGAAGAAGAGGCATCATATGAGCCCGTTGATGATCTAGGTCGGGCCATTGCCGATGCAAAGAGAAACTGCGCAAGTGATTTGGAGAAGAAGTTGCAGCGCATGTTAGAGGATCACAAAAAAATGTTGTACCCGAATTGCGTAGGTGACAAGAAAAAGCTGGGCACCACACTGGAATTGCTGCAATGGAAGGCAGAGAATGGTGTATCTGACAAGGGATTTGGAAAGTTGCTGGTAATGATAAAGGATATGCTTCCAAAGGATAATGAATTGCCCGAGAGTACGTAGGAAGCCAAGAAGGTTGTCTGCCCTCTAGGGTTAGAGGTGCAGAAGATACATGCATGCCCTAATGATTGCATCCTCTACCGCGATGACTACGAGGATTTGAACGCTTGCCCGGTATGTGGTGCATTGCGCTATAAGATCAGCCGCGATGAGCATGGTGATGTCGAGGGCGAGCGCCCTAGGAAGAAGATTCCTGCCAAGGTGATGTGGTATTCTCCTATAATACCACGGTTGAAACGTTTGTTCCAAAACAAAGAGCATGCCAAGGCGATGCGATGGCACAGAGAAGACCGTAAGAAAGACGGAAAGTTGAGAGTACCCGCTGACGGGTGGCAGTGGAGAAAAATCGAAAGAAAGTACGGGAAGGAGTTTGGAGATGACGCAAGGAGCGTATGGTTTGGTCTAAGGGCAGATGGCATTAATCCTTTTGGGGAGCAGAGCAGCAACCATAGCACCTGGCATGTGACTCTATGTTTGTATAACCTTCCTCCTTGGTTGTGCATGAAGCGGAAGTTCATTATGATGCCAGTGCTCATCCAAGGCCCTAAACAACCCGGCAACGACATTGATGTGTACCTAAGGCCATTAGTTGAAGAACTCTTACAACTGTGGAATGGAACCGGTGTATGTGCATGGGATGAGCACAAACAGGAAGAATTTGACCTAAAGGCATTGCTGTTCGTGACCATCAATGATTGGCCTGCTCTCAGTAACCTTTCAGGACAGACAAACAAGGGATACCACGGATGCATGCACTGTTTGGATGATACCAACAGTATATATTTGAATAGTTCTAAGAAGAATGTGTACCTGGGACATTGTCGATTTCTTCCGAGCAGGCATCCCGTAAGAAGGAAAGGCAAGCATTTCAAAGGTGAGGGGGATCACCGGACGAAGCCTCGCCACCGTACTGGTGCTGATGTACATGATATGGTCAAGGATTTGAAGGTGATATTTGGAAAGGGTCCTAGCGGACAACCTATTCCAAAGGACACTGACGGACGCGCACCCATGTGGAAGAAGAAATCTATATTTTGGGACCTGCCATATTGGAAAGACCTAGAGGTCCGCTCCGCAATCAACGTGATGCACGTGACGAAGAATCTTTGCGTGACCCTGCTTGGCTTCTTGGGCGTGTATGGGAAGACAAAAGATACACCTGAGGCACGGGAGGACCAGCAACGTATGCATGGAGAAGACGGCATACATCAGGGTCATGCAAGCTAAGCTCTTACCAAAGAAGAGAAGGAAATCTTCTTTGAATGCCTGCCCAGTATTAAGGTACCGTTTGGCTTCTCGTCGAATATAAAGGGAATAATAAACATGGCAGAGAAAAAGTTCCAGAACCTAAAGTCTCATGACTGCCACGTGATTATGACGCAACTGCTTCCGGTTGCATTGAGGGGGCTTCTACCGGAAAACGTTCGATTAGCCATTGTGAAGCTATGTGCATTTCTCAATGCAGTCTCTCAGAAGGTAATCGAGCCAGAAATCATACCAAGGTTACAGAATGATTTGGTGCAATGTGTTGTCAGTTTCGAGTTGGTGTTCCCACCATCCTTCTTCAACATCATGACGCACGTCCTAGTTCACCTATGCGAAGAGATTAACGTTTTGGGTCCTGTATTTCTACACAATATGTTCCCCTTTGAGAGGTTCATGGGAGTCTTAAAGAAATATGTTCATAACTGTGCTAGGCCAGAAGGAAGCATCTCCAAGGGCCATCAAAATGAGGAGGTCATTGAGTTTTGTATTGACTTTATTCCTGACCTTAAGCCAATTGGTGTTCCTGAATCGCGGCATAAGGGCAGACTGGATGGAAAAGGCACGCTAGGAGGGGAACAAATAATATGTATGGATGGACATTCTCTCACTTAAGCACACTACACAGTTCTACAGAATTCCGCCTTGGTGGCTCCGTATATGGATGAACACAAGAATTTTCTATGCTCCAAACACCCGGAGCGGTCTGATGACTGGATTACACGTGAACAAACCAGGAGTTTCGCCAGCTGGTTGCAGACACGTACCATGCATGACACCTCTATTGAAGATGACCTGTACTTGCTGTCCCAGTTACCATCTTCGAATATAATGACTTTCAAAGGGTACGAGATAAATGGTAATACATTTTACACAATCGCCCAAGATAAGAAGAGCACCAACCAAAATAGTGGTGTCCGCTTTGATGCAGAAACCAAGACGGGAAAGGAAACATATTATGGTTATATACAGGACATATGGGAACTTGACTATCGACGTGGTTTAAAGGTCCCTTTGTTTCGGTGCAAATGGGTCAATATGACACGAGGCGGGGTAACGGAAGACCCGCAGTACGGAATGACAACAGTGGATCTCAACAATCTTGCGTATGCAGACGAACCATTCATCCTAGCCAATGATGTGGCACAGGTTTTCTATGTGAAGGACATGTCTACCAAGCCAAGAAAAGAAAAGATAAGGAAGCGAATGCATCGTACGATGAGCCAAAGCGGCACATAGTTCTTTCTGGGAAGAGAAACATCGTGGGAGTGGATGACAAGACAGACAAGTCAGAAGATTATGAAAAGTTTGATGAAATTGCTCCATTCACAGTGAATATTGACCCGAGCATCCCGTTATATGATGAAGATTTTCCATGGTTACGGCGCAAAGGGACACACGCAAAGAAAAAGTTTCACACCCAAAGATCTGGGATGTGATCGGCTTCACTAGCTATCATCACTTTCTTCTGTGTTTCGCACCCAGAGGGGAATCTCTGTAATAGTTAGGGTAGTTATGTGTTTTGGCATTTGAAATGCGAAGAAATTTTATGTGCAAACAAATTCACACTAACTTCAAATAATTCAAAATTTAAACTATTCAAATCTGAAAACTACGGGCACTAACAAAAAATAGCAGAAAAGAAAGAAAAACTATAGCTGAAAAGAAAAAAATTGTATAAAAAACTACTCAAAAATAAATAGAAGAAAATAAATATAGCAGAAAAGAAAAAAAATTATATTTGCTATTTTTCAATAGTTTACAAAATGACCGTGAAATTGAAAATCACTACAAAATGAACTCTGAAAATGTTGAATTTTGGCAAACTAGATGAAAAACTACTCACAAATAAATAGAATAAAATAAATATAACAGAAAAGAAAAAAACTATACAAAAAACTACGCAAAAATAAATAGAAGAACACAAAGCAGAAAAGAAAAAACTATAAAAAAATTGGTGCGCTGCCCTGTGGGCCTGATAGGCCACAGGTGTGTAATTACAGGCCTTAAAGGCCCAGCAGACTCACAGGGCAGCGCGCAGAGTTTAGGCCCACAAGCCTGCTAGCTATATAGAGGAGTTCGAAGTGGTAGCCGTGGCTGGGTTTATAAACCAGTGCGGCTGCCCTTCGCCCGGCGAGGTGGGACTAAACTTTGGGGTGGCAGCGCGACCCCTTTAGTACCGGGTCGTGGCACAAACCGGTACTAAAGGGGGGTCCTTTAGTACCGGTTTGTGCCACCACCCGGTACTAAAGGGGGTCACTTCCCGCCGCTTGGCCTGGCCAAAACAGGCCTTTAGTACCGGTTGGTGGCTCCAACCGGTACTAAAGGTGCCTTCTATATATACTCGACTTACAAAATTTTCATTCATCCTCTGTTTCCGTCGTCTCCGTCGCCATCGCCGCCCCCGTCCCCGTCGCCGCCCTCGTCTCCATCGCCGCCCCCGTCCCAGTCGCCGCTGTCGTCTCCATCACCGCCCCGGGCCTGCCCCCGTCCCCGTCGCCGCCCCCGTCCCCGTCGCCGCCCCCCGTCCCCGTCGCCGCCCCCGTCCCCGTTGCCGCCGTTGCCTCGCCGTCGCCGTCGCCCCGCTATGAGCTCTCCCCCTCTAACCTCTCTCCCTCGCCACCGGCGGCCACCATGGGCGCCGCCCCTCCCGGCCCCGAGCACACACACACACACACAAGCGCATGAATTAGTATATAATTTAGATTATTTAGATTATTATTGTTTTAGTTATCAAAACACACACACACACACAAGCATGAATTAGTATATAATTTAGATTATTTAGATTATTGTTGTTTTAGTTATCAAAATTTTTTATATGGAACACACACACACACACACACATATGTATGAATTAATGCATGTATATATTAGTATATACGTATTTTGTATGTTTAATTAGTTTAGATTATTTAGATTATTATTGTTTTAGTTATCAAAAAAATTATATGGAAATTAGTGTTTAATTAGTGTTTAATTAGTATGGAAATCTTTTATGTTTAATTAGTATATAATTTAGATTATTATTATTAGTATATAATTAGTGTTTAATTAGTATGGAAATTTTTTATATAATGTTGTTTTTCAATTTTTTAATGGATGTATAGAAGTTGTGTTTTCTGTTTTTAGTGTTAGATGCTTAATTAGTATGAAATAGTATATAGATTTTTGAAATAGTAGAAATGTTAGAAATTTTAGTTATCAAAATCCAATCATTAAAAAAATATTACTTTTTGCGGGCATATAGCTAGTATTTGTTCTCGACGATGCCCGGCCCGCATCCTCGCCGTCGACCCGTCCGCGACGACGTCCAGCCGACCCATGTCCGGGACCGGGCTCCGCCGGGCTGGCACTGGGAGGTGCTGCCTGGAGGGGCGCGCCGCTTGATGAGGAACCCGGCCCCGGATCCCGTCGATGACCCTGATTTCGTTTGGTGGCGTTCGCGTGGGCCAGTTTCGGTGCGGAGGGACCCGGCCCCGCCAGAGGTGGTACATCGCCGTGTCAGGGAGGAGGACGAGCATGTCCATCGCTACATGGTTGCATTAGAGGGCGGCAGGTTCTCCAATACCTGGCAGTATCTTCGGGGATCTCACTTCATCTATGATCCTGTGAGGGTTCCTTCTCTTTGGGTGTCCACCGCCCGCGCCGCAGGAACCGCGAGTGTCCTAGATTCTTATGTAGTATTCGATCATTAATTAGCTAGCCAGTGATGTACTATTCAATATTATATATTATTCGAGACGATGTATTCGAGATTATATCTATTATTCTAGATGAAGTATTCGAGATTATATCTATTATTCGAGACGATGTAATTTGAATACTAAATTGTTTTATATTTCTTTTGAATTAGTTAAATAAAAGCTATGGCAGACAATACCGACAGAGAGGGAGAACAGACCATGTTCGATATGATACGCGGGCCAGATGATGATCAGAATGAAGAAGATTATGATGGCTCCGAATTTCTAAACAACACCGGAGAGGGTGATATGATATTCGATCGCGACGACCGAATTGATGAAGTCATGAACTACGATTATGACGATGACGAAGAACATGTTGATCCTGAAACAACAAAGACCGGCGAGGTATATATATTTATATAAGCGGGTATCTGGTGATCATCACATGTTTTAAATGACTTGAAGATATATTAACGAATCGATCTTTGTTCTTTCAGCCATCCGGATCGAGCAAATCTTCAGGCAAAAGGACGAAACAAGGCCCGAACAAAAAGTTGAAGGAGGGCGTAAAGTACAATATCGAGGCAGTCAGACCTAATGGCGAACCATTAGTGCCTAAGAAGATTGCAGACAAGTTCATTCGTCAGTGCGGAGTTCTTGTGAAGGACCAACTCCCGATCTCCCTTCAAGAATGGAGAGAGCCAGCAAAAGACAAAAGACAAAAAGGCAAAGAGGACGCTGCTCCACGTCCAGATGTTACTTTTGTCGACAAGAATCAGAAAGATCTGCTTTGGGATACTCTCATGGAACATTTCACCCTACCAGATCATTTCACAGAAGCAGATGTGCAGAAAGTCAAGGACGCTGCTCTTAGGAAGATGGCGGTTGCATTCAAGAACCACAAGAATCGTGAATGGGACAAGTACATCAAGGGAGGAAGGAATACTCCAATATTCGAGGGAACACTAGAGAACCAACGTGCTCATTGGGACGATTTCGTGAAATCAAGGATTCGGAATTAGCTAAGGAACGGTCGAGAATAAACAAGAAGAATGCCGAAAAAAGGATAAGTTCCATAAGCTGGGGCCAGGTGGCTATGCGGTGGCAATGCCTAAGTGGGATAAGTCTGAGAAAGAGAAGGAGGATGCAGGTGCCACTCCGGTTACTAAGAGCTGGCCCCCCAAGGTCAGGACTTGGTTCTATGCACATGGGGGGGAGTTGGAACCGAAAAAAGGCAATGTTTCGACGATGGCAAGTCTGAAGGGAGCCGACGATGCGATACTTGTTGCAATAGAAGAGGCACGATCGGGGGTGTTCCAGCCCAACAGAGAGAACGACGAGCTTACGCGTGCCCTGGGAAATCCTGAACACCCGGGAAGAACACGAGGCAAGGGCGCTATTCCGTGGTATGAGGGGTTTTCAGACTGGAACACCGACTACAGAACCCGTGCGAGAAAGAAGATTGCGGAGGAGAAGAAGAGGAAGATGGAGGAGGAGCAGAGGAAGCAGGACTATGAACGCCTTCAAGGCCTAGAAGAAAGTCAAGCGGAATTGGTAGTCAAATTCCAGCGGCAGCAGGAGCAGATCGACTCACTCACCCAGCAAAGGGGGTCTCAGCAGCAGCAGCAGCTAGCAAATGATCCAGCATTGGATAGCACCGCCCAATCCATGCCGAGAAGCAGCATGGATTCCGCCCCGGACGATGCAATGCTGGGTAGATACCCCGTGGATGACATCACGGAGAACACTAGCTGTGAGATACATGTCAAAATGAAGAACATATCCATGAAGGTGGCGGACGCCGTTGCTTTTACAAATCCCCCCGAGGCAACCTTCCATTGCAACCCAATTCCAGCGGGCTATGCTCGTGTCTTGGTTGATGAGGTGGTGGACCCATACTCGGAGCTAGAGCTTGACTTTCCTAGAGGTGACGACGAGCGCTTTCTCGGAGACGCCAACCATCGTATCATCCTATGGAAAAAGGATTGCATCATCTTTCGAAGGCCACTGACACCACGTCAGCCGACTCCTCGTCGAAGTCCGCCACCAAGTCAGCAGTCTCCTGCTCCTGCAAGTCCACCAAGTCCGGCCAAGTGTCTGGCCACTTTTCCTCCAAGTCCGGCAAAGTGCCAGGCCACTCCTCCTCCTCCAAGTCCGCCACAGCGTCAGACGTCCACTCCTCCTCCAAGTCCGGCACAACCTCAGGCCACTCCTCCTCCAAGTCTGGCACAGCTTCAGGCGGCCACTCCTCCTCGTCCAACTCAGCCCCGTCAGCCATCTCCGCCGCCTCAGCAATCGCAGAACAGACACCCCGCAGCTATGGTGCGTAGCGGTACGAGTCGAGGTAGTACAGGAAGTACAGGAGGAGGCAAGTGATATAAATATGGTCCAAGCCTCACGCCTCTTCCGCAGAGGGCTTATGACAGGTCCGAGGAGGAAATCACAGCCATATCGAAGTCCAAGGTGGAAGCCCATTTTGCACCGAAACCGCCAACGCTGCCAAGGGAGAAAGTGCCTGAGGAAACGATTGACCACTTCATTCGTATGGCTCAACCACCAGCTCCCAAGCCTGTTGACACAGACTATGAGTGCCACATCAGGAAGTTAAATCGAGCACGTCTACGTAAGGAGGCAAGCTCGGGATCGAGCAAACAAGAAGCAGTTGTCAAAAAATGCGGGAAAACCATTCCCCAGCTGGGAGAACAGGCGGCACAATCGATCCCCTCGCTTGTTGTGCCGACAACGCATGACAGTACGCGCGCCCAATATTATTGTGGGCAAACATTTTACGTTCCTGAGGTGGGCAATGTGGTAATAACGGAGGACCATATAATGCAGGCTGAAGTTCTCAAAATCACTGTTGGACAACTCCTCGAGATCGAGCCCATGCCTGTGCTTAGAGAGGATGAAATAAAACGGAAATATGTCCGGGGCCTACCTTTGGTCGAGCCAGACAAGGTCAAGAACCTCCCAAGGAGAATGCATGAATTGCATCAATGGTACATGAACATTACCAAGATTTCCGATCGATTGCCCCTCATGGTGAATGTCAAGGAGGGGCATTACTACCATGAGAAAGTTGTGTCCGTTGAGTATTCTGAACTGTTTCAGTTATACAATCAAGACGCACTAGACAAATCTATCGTCAGTTGCTATTGTCTGTAAGTGATTTCTTTCTGTAATTTAAGCCTCAAGCTAGCTGTAGTGATCCTTTTGATCAATCATTACCTGTAATTATCCTCACTATATTCTTTTCTATGGTATTATATGCAGGATGAAGATGTATGAAATGAGAAAAGGTGGACGCTATGGCATTGGGTTAATTGACCCAAACACCGTTAATGAATACACATGGAAAATAGATGCACGTCATCAAAAGGTCGTAGAGGACAGCATGCTAGAGTTCTTGAAGCGCCTCAAATACAATGAAGATATACTACTTCCTTACAACTTCCAGTGAGTCACACTGTCTTGTACTACAAATTCTCTGTTTTTGCCTACTAGCTAGCTACATGTTTTTGCTTACATATGCCCGCTTAATTAAGACATGCAAACGTGTGTGCATGCAGATTTCACTGGGTCTTGTGTATCATTAAAGTTGACGCCGGAACAGTTGAAATACTGGACTCACTACTCAAAGAAAAAACTGACTATAACATCTTGTTTGGGATAGTCAACAAGTAATTTCAATCATTATTAACTATATATCTCGGCCTATTTAGTTCGTCATTTCATGATATGAACTATTTAATAACCCCTTTATTCATTTTCTTTGTCGGCGGGCAGGGCTTGGGCAAGGTTCATCAGCGTCACGGAAGGCGAATGGAAAGAAAAGCTTAAATGGGAAGACCCAAGGTAAGTAATTAAGAAGTACTAGCTAGCTAGCTAGCTGCCATCTCTTTAATTATTATGCTTGATTAATTATTATCTGATCAAATTCCATTCTCGTAAAGGCCCTGAAGCAGGCGCAGGGGACTGATCTGTGTGCATTCTGCGTTTGCGAGAACATTCGCATGATGGCGTCCGAAAGGAGCAGATCTCAAAGACAGGAATGGGTACGCTTGTCAAAACACTATTCACAATGTTTACACCATTATCGATATCTAGTCACACAACTAATACACATGCATATTGATCTCCTTCTTAACAGTTCAGAGAGGTGCGGGCGAAGCTCCTAGAAACGGAGCGCGTAGAAGCACTTCAAGAGGAAATAGCGGGATTTTTGCTCGACCAGGTCATAAATCCGAAGGGAGAATACTATTACCCGCTACCGCCCCATGAAAACCACTTCCAATTGTCATCATGCTCCGACGGCACCAATTAGGCTAATGCCACTAGCTCCGAAAGCAACATGCATATGTAGGAGAAATTGTATATAGCTATACATGTGTGTATGTGTGAATTAATTAATATGATGGTTTGTGAGACATTGATGATATATATATGCATGATTGGTTCTACTAGAAATTCTATATATATATATATATATATATATATATATATATATATATATGCATAACGTGTACAATGTGTAGTATCGTAAAATACCAGCAAACGAAAAAGAATTAAAATGGAAACACAAAATTAAATGAAAAAGAAATCATAAAACTAAAAACCCCCCAAACCTTATAGTACCGGTTGGTCTTACCAACCGGTACTAAAGGGCTCCAGGCCCCTAGAGCTGGCTCGTGCCACGTGGTTTCCCTTTAGCACCGGTTCATGCTAAACCGGCACTAAAGGGGGGGGCCTTTAGTGCCCACACTTTAGTGCCAGTTATGGAACCGGCACTAAAGGGCCTTACGAACCGGTGCTATTGTCTGGTTCTGCACTAGTGTTTGGCTTGCGTCATGAGCATCTTTTGCCTGGCCTGGGGTTGTGGCTGGATTTCATGCATGCTTGTTTGGTTGCTACCCTGTGAAAAAGAAAGCCCGCCTGGCCTAGGTTCCCCTGCACTTTAATTAGCCTGGCTGAACTCCAGACACTTCAAGTAGCCTGGCCCAGGCGACCGATTTTGAACGCCTGGTCGTGCCTGGTCGTGCGGCCACGAGGCTAACAGCAACATGGATGGATATTAGCATCAAATAATTGGTGCATGGATTGATTGATGGGACGTTGATGTTTTGCCTAGCCCATGCATGAAACAAACGCTTTAGCGCCCCACAAGCCTGGCCAGGCAGAAATATTTTACATCTCATGTCCACACCAGGCAGTACCGGCCATCAAGGCATGAGGGTCAGGTCCAAACTGACCAATAAAGTTTGAGAGAGATTGAGGAGCCCCGATAAGGCTGAGTGGTGCGTCAGATAGCTGAGAGGGGGAAAGAGATATTCCATCCGCTCGATAATGCAGTGCATGTAAATTTTTTAGAAGTCAAACTTTGGAAACTTTGATCAGGTTTACGCAAATGTTATTTATATCTACAATACCAAAGATACATCATACAAAACTACATCTCATGGTGAATCTAATGGTATATGTTTGCCGTACTAGATGTAATTCTTTTTCTCCACCTACATGGTCAAACTTTGTGATGTTTGACTTTTTAATAAATCTATATTCTATGACCGAGGAGAGTGCCTCAGTCGAGACAGATCAAGTGCGTGTGAAGGAGAATGAGTAAGTGTGCAAAAAGAGTATGTGTGTGAAAGAGAAAGTGACAACAAACGATAAATTAGAGAGGGTGTGTGTTTTTTCATTTCTTATGCAAACATATCACACATGCATCTTCGAGATGGAAAAGCGAGGTGAGGAGATACACGAAGATAGCTAGTGTGTGATTGTTTGCAACGGAGAGAGACACCCCTGTAGCACATGTCCAATAGAGGTCTGGCGAACAAGGAAAAAGGGTCGAGAGGGACACATGGATGGCATGGACGCATGGGGAGGGAGAGAGGGTGTGTTTGTGATAGAGAGATCCCCTCGAGATCGTGAGGGGACTATATGGGTGGGAGATCGAGGGAGTGCGTGCGCGATAGAAAGATGCCCTGAGAGAAATCGAGATAGACCATGCACATGTTTGTGATGGAGACTAGGATTAGATAGTCATATACATATAGGGGGGACTGCGTGTGCCTACAATTGAGTGAGAGACCATCATACTTGGCTAGCTGGGCATGAGATTGTGTGTGTGTGTGTGTGAGATGGAGAGAGAACGAGGGAGAGAGATAGAGTTTTAGATGGGCCTATCGAGTGCGAGTGAGATATGCATGTGTATGTGTGACCCAGGTGGATGGAGAGTTTGAGAGGGGGGAAGAGCTCTGAGACGACATAGTGGTGCGTGAGAGAGTTATGGGCAAAGAGCCAAGGAATTTGTGTGCGTACGATGAGTGCACCCAAGATATCTAGCTTGGACTAGCTAGAGTATCATACATAGTGTGCGAGAGAGACCTATAGATGGTGTATATATGCATGCAAACTAGAAAGACCCCCCCACACACACACATACAAAGAGAGAGAGAGAGAGAGAGAGAGAGAGAGAGAGAGAAAGGGAGAGGGACCAACAAGGTTTTTGTGTCGGATGCGTGCGACAGAATTAAAGATTGTCGGAGAGAGAGAGAGAGAGAGAGAGAGAG
The DNA here is from genome assembly GCF_018294505.1 of Triticum aestivum. Taxonomy (NCBI): domain Eukaryota; kingdom Viridiplantae; phylum Streptophyta; class Magnoliopsida; order Poales; family Poaceae; genus Triticum; species Triticum aestivum. The sequence goes on from NC_057798.1 coordinate 746,427,243, forward strand.
AGAGAGAGAGAGAGAGAGAGCAGGAGTATGGGAGAGGGGGAGGTCGCGTTTTATGCATCAAAGACTGATATAAACCATGTTTCGATATTTGCATTCAAATATTGAAATTGGAGAACATGTTGTCTGCAATCCACACATGAATGGATATATGCGTATATCAAACAAGTTCATTAATTTGACTTTCAACAAGTACTATAATAATGTACAACATGCTACTCGATTGAGGTGTTCAATTTTGGATTTAGTTCACTATTTTGACCTACTGAACGAGCTATTTCATTGAATCGAGATATTTCATTTTGGGTTTGATTTGCGTTTTTTGAGTGGGTCAACTATTTTCGGTATAGTAAATCGCTAGCAACGAGCATGTAAAAACACATTACTCCCGAGCATCATCTCTCCATCTAAAAAAGAAGTGGCAAGCTAATATTTCAAAATTTGCTTCGAATTGACTTGGTAAGGTAGACGTGGATGCCCGTTCTCCCAAAATTTGAACGAATCGTTAAACATCCTCTCTGCTTGGTGGAATTCGCCCGAGCAAATAAATGGGAAACGCAAAATTACTATCATATGTGGGACACGCATCAAGTGGCCTATTGTACATCAAAGGTAGGTTCGTAACTTCATCCAAGCGCGCCTTCTCCTCGGTCAAAATGACATGTGCCGAATAATTCATAAACCATGGTCGGCAAAACACGCTCTCCTCGCCCGAAATAGCTCGCGCCCACTATTTCAAAACACGCTCTCCTCGCCCGAAATCGCTCGCGCCCACTATAGTTCAAAACACGCCCTCCTCGCCTGAAATCGCTCCCTCCCACTATTTGGGGAGAAGCGAAGTTACTCTACTATCCCCGACCCTCAGTACATAGACCCAAGCCGAGAAGCCTATAGGCAAGGGTAGAACTGTAACTGCCCCTCACATTTCAGACAAATATGTCCGTAAGACATGATTCCACTCCCCTCCCAATCCCCCTCCCCCCGCCCGCCCGCCCCCATTCATACCCCGTGGGTGCCAAATCACCTTCTCCCCGGGAAGCTCCCTTATCCCAAGCCGCGAAACCTCAGGCCCAACTCCATGGCACCCCCCACGGCACCAATTTCACAGCCGCCCTCCTCCATAATGCCGGAGACGCTGTCCATTTGCCATCATGCACTGGGCTGTGTGCCTCTTACTCTGTGCTACCAGTGCAACCTCGACGACGGCCGCGTGAATCGTACCGGAGCCGATTCACCCCCGCCGTTGTTCACGGTGCCAGAGCGACTCCAACTTCGGATCCGTCCAGAGTCCTGGCGCTGCTTCCGCGTAGCCGTCGACCGTCGCGACATCGCTCTTTCCCTGCCACCGGTCGCCACTGCAACCGCACCGGCCTCACCGACTCGGCAGCTGGACCTGCCTACTTCACCATGCCGCCAGATAGGTCGCACCCTCATCTCAAATCACTTTATTTAGGCGTCAGTTGTCAGAATTTTTATTCTGGGCCAATCGATTCCCAATGGGAAGCAGGACCCCTCGAGGCGGCGGAGCTCCTAGGCTGCCGGTTGGCTGGTGTCTAACGTAAGGGTGTGGGGCCGCAAGTTCGCCGCGGAAGCAGCGCTTAGATGGCTATCTTTTAGAGTTGCGTGGGTTGAAGGTACTACCGCCGCCGGATCTGGATGACGGGAGTCTTTGTGGATTGGCCCGGGGGCGGCGCAACCACGGCAGTGCGCTGGGGCGGGGAGCGGGGTTTTGGCCGGGGCCACGGACGGCGGAGGCAGGCTGCTCTGCCGTTGGTCGCTGGCTCTTCGGGGAAGATTCCGAGCAGTGTCAACCGGGAGGCACAAGACGGCCATCAAGCCATTCGGCGTAGATCAGACAGTACCAAAATAAAATAAAATCGTGTGACCCCAATTTAGTCTTCAGTAAATAGACGTGTGACCACTCTCGTACCTTGCTATTGATCTCTTAGTGTATTTCTTCAGATCAAAGAGATATGTCGTTCTTAACATTATGTGTTATCTGCATCTTCATACACACCGTCTTCCGACTCACCGCAGCTGCTCCAACAAGGGAAGCATACACCAGAAGGGAGCTATAGTCCCCACTCAACAGTTCCCTGCATCGAATGCACGTGCCCGACGTGGACAGCCACAACAACTGCAGGGCCATCGACAAGTCAGCACATGATGCTCACTCCTATGGATGGCAGCCAGATAGGTTGTACCCTCATCTTACTTGTGTGCAACATTTATGGCATTGTTATTCATCTAAGCATGGAAAATAGATCATCACAATTCATTGTATATTCATGTTGATCTCTTACGGGTCTTGTTCAGGAGTTGACACTGTTCCATAGTTCAGCTAAGATACTTGTTCTTTAGGTAATGTTTTTCCATAGTTATCATCCATCAGCCAATGCTATCCCACAGGCTGGTGATTATAGTATTATACCACTTCTAGTATTACATATGTTGTTCTTTAATACTTTTGTGTGCCATCTAGTTAATCTTGAGTAAAAATGATACATATTCTACAGCTTTCATCTGTGTTCTCCCTTTACTTTATGAGACATGTTGCTGCTAGTTAACCCCAGTCCTACTATTTATGTCGTCTCCTACATGCACTCATTACATAAATCTAACTACTAGTTGTCTTCCATGCATGTCAGATATAATTGCACACACTGATATATCCACAAGAACCTCACGGAGCAATGTAAAGGCCAATAAACTTGATGTCAATGATACCCAATATGATGGAACATGTAAAGGGAGTTCTTCAGAAGACTTGCAGAAAGATGATGAATCCTCTTCACCCCACAAGGTCCTTGCTCTAACTTGGCCTGTGATATGGGTACAGCATGCATATAATGTCCTGGAGTGTATCTACTCTGTTGCAATGCCATGTGCTTAGCATGCTGATCATGCATGTAAATATGTCATGCCTTCCTGTTTTTCAGTACCTATTCCATTCATGATAACATGTTTTCAAATTCAAGTATTGTCATTCTACTCTATCGCAATGCCATCTGCTTAATTTGGACATCATGCTTCTGAATATCTTATGCATTGTTATTCAATGGTATGTACTTCATATGTCTACCATACCATGTTTTTTACATTGAAGTTCTGTTCTAGTGCTCTGTTGCAATGCCATCTTATTTTCCCAATCATACACGTGTATGCTGCCTTAGTTATTTCTGTACGTATTCCGCTAGCATATAGTTTTACATTCAACTAGTGTGTTTTTTGTTGTGTTGTCCTGTCGTATCCCTAGCTCTTACACCATACTCCCTCCGTCCGGATTACATGTTGCCGAAATGGATAAAAAAGGATGTATCTAGAACTGAAATACGCCTAGACCCATCCTTTTTTTCCGGATGGAGGGAATACATGTCAATATGTCATGTCTTTCTATTCTTCAGTACCTATTCCATCTCTCTAATGTCGCATGTTTTATAATTAAAGCACCATTCTTCTATACAAGGCATGCAAGGGGAAGAGGACTATGTTAGAATCTAAAGGGTTACAAACAAGGCCTTTGCAAAAGATCCAGACGCCAGGAGATAATAAACCAACTTTAGTTTTTATAGATACTGCTCTAGCACAGAGAAACCCAACTCCTACTGATAATAAGCAGATTCCAGTGGCCAAAGAACTAGTCCGCTCCAGTCCAGCAAAAATATGTCAACTCAATTCTAAGAAGCGTGTGCGTATCCTTGCATCATGAAATTTTATAGCATGCTGATCATATTTTCTATATGTTTCTTACCCATCTCTCTTTTAGAAAATAAGCTTAACAGATAGAAGAATTTCTGCAATGGTATCGTTTATGAGGAAAGATTCTTGCAGAAATTCTCTATGCTCCAATGTAGATGTAAGTACCTGTTGTATATCACTATATTTTTACATCAACATGTATTTTGTTAATCGACATGAATCCAACCTTTATCTGATCTAAATTTAGTTGTAGCAAAATGTATGATTAAAGGCCACAATGTTGATTTTTGTAAGGAAAACTGCCTAGTAGTTTTGCATCCTGAGCTGCATGAGTGTACTATCTCATATCAGTGGGTTTGAATACTTTGGTTCTGCAGTGGGTCTTTCAGTGTTTTTTTACTGTGTTGTCCTGTCGTGTCCCTAGCTCTTACATCATACTCCCTCCGTCTGGATTAAATGTCGCAGAAATGGATAAAACTGGATGTATCTAGAACTGAAATAAGCCTAGACCCATCCATTTATTTCCGGATGGAGGGAATACATGTCAATATGTCATGCCTTTCTATTCTTGAGTACCTATTCCATCTCTGTTGTAGCATGTTTTATAACTGAATCACCATTCTTCTATATAAGGCATGCAAGGGGAAGAAGGCTATGTTAGAATCTGAAGGGTTACAAACCAAGTCTTTGCAAAATATCCAAATGCCAAGAGATAATAAACCAAATCCATTTTTCATAGATACTGCTCCAGCACAGAGAAACCCAACTCCCACTGATAATAAGTAGATTCCAGTGGCCAAAGAACTAGTCCGCTCCAGTCCAACAAAAGAATGTCAACTCCATTCTAAGAAGCGTGTGCGTATCCTCGCATCATGAAATTTTATAGCATTCTGATCATATTTTCTACATGTTTCTTACCCATCTCTCTTTTCGAAAATAAGGTTAAATGATAGAAGACTTCCTCCATTGGGATCGTATTCGAGGAAAATATCTTGCGGGAATTCTCTGTGCTCCAATGCTGATGTAAGTACATGTTGTATATCACTATATTTTTACATCAGCATGTATTTTGTTAATCGGCGTGAATCTAACCTTTATCTGATCTAAAATTAGTTGTAGCAAAATGTTAAAGGTGCCAATGTGGATTTTTGTAAGGAAAACTGCCTGGTAGTTTTGCATACTGAGTGCATGAATGTACTATCTCATATCACGCACATTACTGAATTGTAGTGCTTCTCTGGTTGCCCATTCATTCATTGTGTCAATGTTGCTTTCGTACTACCTTACCTGGATGATGATAGCTGTGCCACATTGTGTTAATTTGGTGTAGGCTAGTTGTCCAAACGTTCGTTGTGTCAATGTTGCTTTCCTATTATCTAACTTGGCCAATGATATCAATGCTAGTGTGTTAATTTTGTGCAGGCTGCTGAAGATAAGAAGACAAACTCTGAAAACAGCAAGGCAACCCCATTGTTTCTTTCCAGTAAATCTAGGCCAGGTAATAAGGCAATAACTCATGATTAGTCAGTTTGGTTCCCGTCCTAATTTATGTTATGATGCAGTGGTCGAGACACTCTCCACTATCAATAATACAAGCCTTCCAAAATCGCCATCTGAATCTGTTCAGTATCCTCTATCTCGAATGCAACGGAATAAATTTATGTTTGTGAACCAATTAATGGTTGAAGCAATGATGGAAATGGTGGATGAATCAGAGGTGCAGAGTCATGCGACACAACAACTGATCAATGTTTTCAGAGACAATGTAGCAAAGCAGCAAGTACTTGCCCACATGCTTATGGGCATCATCTGTGATGAGGTTGCAGATTGTGACGTTGTAGATGGTTAGGTTCTGCTCATTTATTTGCACTGTGCATCAATCTTTGATTGCCCAGTGAATGTAATTTCCTGTAATATATGCTGGATGTGCAACGTTATTCCCTGTATGCTTTACCTTTGCTTGCTCGGTTTTGGTCCTGTGCATAATTGCTCGTCGTAATGGGCTCAAATTATCTAATTTGGCCTAAAGACATGTACGAACTTTAGTGGGACCATTAAGTTAATGGGCCGTTACTAGTGAAAGTGCAATCATGCCCTTAATCATATTTTGATGTTGATGACAACACATATGCTCGGGACTAATCATGTTTATCAAGTATATCTCAGGATTATGTTCCAAAGACCCACTACTAGGGAAAAGGCTAGCAGCAGCGCGGGTTTTAGGTGTATCAGTAGCGCGGGGTGGGGCGCTACTAATAAGGCGCTACAGCTAACGTATAGCAGTAGCGCGTTGCCACTGGCGCTACTGCTACACAAGTGTAGCAGCAGCGCGGTTACTTGGAGCACGCTACTGCTAGTAGCTCTAGCGCCCTTTGCAGCAATGCGCTACTGCTATAGAGCCGCTGTTGCTAACTTCTATACACTCGATACTGCTAATTTAATAGGTTTTTTGCTTTTTTTGGGCAAATTTGTTTTGTATTTGAACAGGCTTTATAGAAGAATCTTTAGCACATAGAAATGTCATCATGATACACATACAAATGCCTGCGAGACCACGAATATAATCATAGCATATACATACAAATAGTCTCATCATAATCATCATCCAACACAAAGTGGTCTCTCGTCATCATCTCGAAAATAGTGATACAAGTCCTTGATTACTTGCAAATACATCGTCATCCATCTAAACAATGGTATACGCGAAAAGAGCTATCACTTTGAGTACATGAGTTCGTATCCCTCTCTCGCATTAGCGTGAGCCTAAACTAATTACTGCCTGTCGCTCGAAAACCGGAAACCGGCAACACCTGGGCCTGACACTCCGGCAATTCATCGTATATATACTCCTGGCGTAGCACTTCTTCGCCATCGATGATCTATGCACCTGCATCGTCACATGAGTAGATGATATGCAACATATATAGTTGAGCAACAGAAAGAGACAGACTTGACAAAAATAGAAACAACATATCATAAGCATAAATAACAAAGTTCATCATAACCAAAATGCCCTAACTAGAGTGATCTTCGCTAGTCGAGGAGGAGGATGGTTTAATTACATCACAAATAAAGTTTCACTGCGCATAACTCAAAGTTTTGTCATACCGAAAGTATGGACTAAACAGACACATTGTCATATATCGACAATCACTCCAACATGCCGTGCCATCCATCGAGGTCAGGGAGATAGTCCCCGAGCTTAGTGAAAGGCTTCATGTCGAGACGCTGAGAGGATATGCATGTTTGGACGTCTTTCCGCGACATTTGTCCTCCGTAGAACATCCCTGTTTTTCCGACGACCTCTTTCATGATGATTTGGGCAAGTTCGCACTGGATGTTATAGAACTCAGCTTGAAGTCGATGATCCTCGATATCTCCTATGTCCTTTTCCCATTGCAGAATATGGGCATCGCCAGATCTAGGTGACATGTGAAGGTTCTGGTGATCCCATCTGTACTCCAGCATGTGGTGTAGGACATAGAATCCGTCATTAAGAGAATCGTTCGGTTGCTGGATGCAGCAGAAGTCGGTCTTATGGCTGAAGGCGGCCCTGCCGCCCCTTCTCTTCTTGTCCCTAACCTCTCCACCCCTTGCTTGGTAGTAAAACATAGCACTGTCGAGAACATATTTGATGTGGGTGTAATCCTTTTTGTGAATGTTCTTCGACGAGTCCAAGTAAAGAGCGTGGGAGAATCGGGGGTAGAGGATGATGAGGATGGCGCGCCCGCCGCTACGCAAAATAAGTACACCTCAAATTAATTAGCCTCCATCGTGCAAATGAATTATTGAAATCGAAGGAAGGATAGCAGCGCGGATGACTTACACGGGATGATAAGGCACGAGAATCACCTCCTTGTCCTTATTGGCGAGCATGAAACTGACGATGTAATCCGTCGCGTATTCACGCTGCTCTGCACAGACTCCCAAGAAGCTCTCGTGCATGTAGTACAGGTCAGCGACACAGATATGACGTATCTGCTCAACCCCAATGATGTAGTTCATGTGCAAGGCATAAAGGCGGACAAACGTAAAATCCAGCTTCTTCACGTGAAACATGTCGAATATGTAATCGAATCGGAGGAAGAACTTATCCGCAGGGAAGCTGTCGACGTATGACATTTGCCGTGGAACGTTAACCACGTAGAGTGGGTATCCTGGATCTTTCGAGGCGATGAGGCATTTCTCTACCCGCAGCACATCGTCATGAAGTCTCCTTAGATCGTCGAATCTGGCCCATAGCGCTGTTGCAGGTAGGATTGGTTGACCGGGGATATGCCATTTATCCGCATCGGGGATATCTATATGGTCCTGAAGCCGAGGCTGCTGAGGCGGCTGGATCATAGAATCAGCTTTTTTGCCTTTCCTCGCTCTCTTCCTAGACTTCTTTACTACCGGAAGGTCGTCAATAACACGTTGAGACGGTAATTCAGGCACTGACTCATGACGCTCAAACCCTGAGGAGGCGCCAGTATAGACATACTGTTCAGCGCCATCATCATCCTCATCCTCATCCATGGCGAAGTCATCAGCGACTAATGGAGCCTCCTCCTTACCCCGTCCGCTATCACCCAACCCCACACCCGACGCTAATTGGGTAGGTGGGGTGTTGATGTTCATACCTTGCTGAGGCTACGTGCTCGTGGGTGTGCTCCCGGCCGCCTCCAGACGAAGCAGACTCTTTGGTCACAACAGGACCCACCCATTGCAACAATCACCAAGCCGCCGCGGTGTCTCCTCGTCATCCACCAGTAGTGTTGGAGGAGGCAAATTCTCGTGGCCCGGTTCGACACTGGCCATGGAAACCTTGAAGACGTTCGGGGGGATCGGCCGGCTGTGGAACAATGGTTCCTTCGGCTTCATTATCGTCGCCTTCCCCCCAGCCACCTTCTGGTCGCCGATGGTGTACAATATGGTGCACGGGGTTTCATCGGCCTGCAAAGAAAAGTCTGCAACGTGAGACATCCGAAAGGCAATGAAAATGGGAGATTATACATTTATATTGAAGGGGGCCGGTGTGACAGATACCGTGAGGGCGTCGAGCTCAGCCAAAGACGAAGCACCGCCGAGCACGTCCGGTGCGGGAGCAGGTGCGGTAGCCGGTGCGGGAGCAGGTGCGGGAGCAGGTGCGGGAGCCGGTGCGGGAGCAGGTGCTCCCAAGAAGTCAGCAAGGGGAAAGTCCTCTGCATTTTTTTCTGGATTTTTCCTTGTCCAAGTGATAACGCCCGTCACCAAGGAAGTAGACAAATCTGCAACCGCCTGTTTTGCGGCAGTTACCGCTGTTGCAACTGTCTGAGATGATTTCTTCTCAACCGCAATCTCAACCTTCTTGTCGATGTTTTCTTTAGTTAACCTCCATCTTTACTTTCTGTCCTCCGTGATCTCATGGTAGTACTTCTTCCACGTGGCGCCGTCTCCGACACCGTGCACGCGTCCATACGACGGTCGAGTATCCACTGGTTGTCGTTTCATTATGTCCCACTTGGGCCTCGCCAATGCCTCAGACGGCGAGTCGCTTTCGGCCGCAATCCGGTGCTGCTCTCTCTGCAAAAGGCACAAGGATCGTTTACAAATATGACTAACGTGTGCAGTCGAATTGGTCAGAAACTAAAATTACCAGTAGTCTCATGAACTCTGTAATGACCGGTGTTGTCTCGTAAACCTTCTTCATTGGGTCCCAACGGTGTCGGGCCCTCAGGACGTCACGCTCCTGCGGGACGGTGAAATCCGCCAAGGGGCCTGGGATGCCCAGACTCGTGGCTTCCGCGTCCTCCTTGGCCCATTTGGTCCTCTTTCCGCCGTAACCACGGCTTCCGAGGTGGTGGCTCCCAATGTTCCTCTATTGAAGCCCCTTCATGTACATAGATTTGTTTTTGGCAGCTTCGGCCTCACAAGCCTCCTTGAATATTTGAAACTGGTCTTCGTGATTGTCGGATTATCCTTTACAATCTCGGAGTAGGGTTCCTTCTTGTCGATGATCCTTGCTTTCACTCGAGTTTTCCAGGAGGCCAACGCGTCGCTGAACTTGGTCATGGCGTGTTTGTTTATCTTCTTCATTGCCGGGTCCTCGTCTGGATCTTCATAATCCTTCTCGTTACGGCCAGGGAACAAGAATATCTGGTGAAACTTCTTTAGGAGGGAGCTCCTCATATTTTCTATCTTCTGTAGTTTCTCATCATTGATGGTGGCGGTTGTCCGTACGATGCAGCCTATTTGATTGCCGTAGCACGAGCGAGCTTCCTCGGGCGCCTTTGGCTCAAAAATGTCGTCGTCCACCTCCGTGACCACCAGCCTAGTAGTCCTGAGTTTGTTAGGAAGCCGTTGCCTCTTTGCTTTCGGTTCTACATCGACTCCGCTCCCCGAGGCAGCACCGGTCTCAGCGCCGGTCTCGATGCCAGTATGAATCTCAGCGTCGGTCTCAGTCTCAGCACCGGTCTGCGTGTCGGTCTCAGTCCCCGATGCCACCGGTGGGCCCAGCAACAACATCGGTTGATCGTCGGTAAGGCCAAAATATTCGTCTGCCGCCAAGTAGACGTCGTCGCAATCACCAGAACCCTGTCCTTCATCGTTGCCAGCCATGTTTCCTATGATTAAATCTAGTCAATTAATTCTAGACCTAATAAAATGAATAATGACATAAAAAGGACTATTGTTTTGCAGGAATGTTAACTCCTTCCTGGCGCGGCAAATCCCGGGCACTCGATATGTCCTAGTTTGTAGCACAAGTCATGCCGAAATTCAATGAAAATTTCGGCATGACCTTTGCTAAAAAGTGGACAAATCGAGAACCTGAAATTTTCCAGAACAGAAATGAATCAACATTCTGGCAAAACATAGGCCACTCAGCATCATTCCCTGGAAACAACAAAGCCACTTGGGCACAATCGAACAACTTCAATGAAAAGATATAACATGACCACTTCAATGAAAAGATATAATCACCAATAAAAGTCTAGGAAGGGATCATATTTAAAATAAAATTTGCCTAAATTATTTTCCTTCACTAAACACTTCTCTTCCTAGGACAAAACCCAAATTATGTTGATCTAGCTATTCCTCTCTCTCACACAAACACACATTATTATCTCTAACCCTTCTCTGCCTAGAACAGAACCGAATTAAATTGCAAAGGAACTCCATTTCTCTAACCCTTCTGACCTAATGCTCTAAAATAAAATTTTCCTCTAACCTAGCTTGTTAATCCAATGAACCTAATTAACCTACCTATTTAACCTGGTTATTTAATCTAGTTTACCTACCTAATTAAACTAGTTAACGCAGCTAGTTCTCTGTCAAAGCCCTAAATAAATTTTTGCACTAATTAACCTAGATAATTAACCTAATTAAACTAGTTAACCTGACTAGTACTAGCTCTCTGTCAAAGCCCTAACTAATTTTTGCACTAACCTAGATAATTAACCTAATTAAACTAGTTAACCTAACTACTTCTCTGTCAAAGCCCTAACTAAAATTTTTCCCTAACCTAGATAATTAAGCTAATTAAACTAGCTAACCTATGCATGAGAGAGAGAGGAGGGGTGGGGGCTTACAGAGGACGGCTCCGGTGGTGGCGAGGGAGGCAGTAGTGGCGAGGGAGGCAGGGGCGTCTCCGTTGACGGCGAGGGAGGCAGTTGTGGCGAGGGAGGATCCGGTGGCGTCGACGGCGGCTCCGGTGGCGTTGATGAGGCCACGCGGCTCCGTGGCGTTGCGGGCGGCTCCGGTGGCGTCGATGGCGCACGGCTCTGGTGGCGTCGACGTCGGTAGGAGACGGCGGCGAAGTGGGGCGACGGCGAATCGGGGAGACGGCGGCGCGGGGTGGGTCGAGGGATTTGGGGAAGAAGTGGTGACCGGGGGGAAACAGTTTTTTGGTTAAGTCAAATTTAGCGGTAGCGTGTTTAGTAAAATGCACTATAGCTAAGATAGCTATAGCGGTTTTTACAAAACGCGATGCTGTTATAGCTATGTAATTTTCTTCCATTTTTTAATTTTCTTTTCTGTTTCTGTAGCGGGGGTCTAGGACACGCGCTGCACCTACGTTAGCTATAGCGCCTCTTACAAACACACGCTACTGCTATGCCTTCCTCCGTTTTTTCGCTCTTTCAATTATTATGCTTTACATTTTATTTTTTTCCTTTCTCCTTTTTCTATTTCTTTCATTTTCATTTACTTTTCTATTTGTTTTTCATCTTATTTTATTTCCATTAGTAGTAGCGCTCTTCCTAGGAAACGCGCTACTACTTATGCCCTAGCGGTAGCGCGCTTCTTCCAAGCCCGCTACTGCTATGCGTATCCTATCATTCTACCAACGGGAATATTAGTAGTAGCGCTTTTGGCACTACACGCGCTACTGCTAAGATTGTATCTGTAGCGCGGTTTTTCATCAATCGCTACTGCTATCTAGCACTAGCGCTCTTTTTTGACACACGCTGTTGCTAAATTTCTGTGTATAGGCTTTTCCCTAGTAGTGACGGTGTGCATGGATCATGACTAGGGACAAAAAGCATATAACTCAAGAATGGAGATACAAGATGTTGACTTCATTTATGGTTTGTTCTTGAGTATAGGGATCCCGCACTATTAAGACGGGATCGATGGATCTAGTGAAAAACTTGCTCAAAATCTACTATGTCTATACCTTGCCTTCGGACGTCCGGTGTTCTACGGACGTCCGGTCCTTCCTGATTGCCCGGACGTTCGGACACTTCCGGACGTCTGACACTTCCACAACAGAAGCATTTATACGGATGTCCGGAACCCTCCGGACGTCCGACACTTCCACAACAGAAACATTTCTACGGATGTCCGGAACCCTCCGGACGTCCGACACTTTCAGAACAGAAGCGTTTTTATGGATGTCCGGTCCCGCTCGGACGTTCGTATCCTGTACACTAGGTTGTGGGTAACACTTTTCACAGCGGCCGATCGTCCGATGGCTGTCGGACGTCCGGACCTATTTGGGCCTCTGGACGTCCGGCCATCCTGTACCCCAAATGGTCACTTCTTCCCACCACCTATATATATATACCTTTCCCTTCCACGGGATAAGGTTGACCATTCACTTTGAGCCTCTCAAGAACACTCCTCACTCTCTCTCTCTCATTCATCCACACTAAATCCTAGATTCCCAAGTGTTCTAGGAGCATTTGAGAGAAGTTCTCCAATCAAGTGATAGATCCACTCCTTCCCCTTCTTTGCACCAAAGGAATTCGTGACTTGAGCAAGTTTTGATCTTTTTTCCATCGTTCTTGTTACTCTTGGAGGTTGGAGACTCCTAGGCGGTAGGAGTCATTCGGAGAGGAATCAAACTTTGTGATTACCCTCGGAAAAGTTTGTGAGGGTTTGGAGACCACCCCAAGGTCTACCACTAGTGGTTGAGAAACGCCTCTGTGGTGTTGTCTCAAAGGGAGAATAGGGTGAGCCTTCATGGCGTAGGTGTGCCTTCGTGGTAACATCCACCCCTCTAACGGTGACTAGCTTCCCTCCAAGGAAGTGAACATCGGCATACATCCTCGTCTCCCGGAGTTGCGGTTATTCCTAACCCTAACTCTCTACTCGTGGTTACTTGTCTCATTACACTTACGTACATTATATTGTGCCTGCCTACTTACGTGTTTGTGTTTTTTGCTTATTACTTTGTGCTCACGTGCAATTGTTAGGCTCGTCTTCATATTCTGCATTATTGCCTAAAATTGCCAAGTAACAATTAAAATTTGTAATTGTACCTATTCACCCCCCCTCTAGGTCCATCTTGATCCTTTCAATTGGTATCAGAGCCTCGTGCTCTATTCTTGTGGCTTAACCGCCCTAGAGCGAGATGAACCCAGATGGGACCCCCTGGTTGTAGATCCTAAGGATAAAGGCGAGGTTTCCTTTGAAGTCAAGTCCGTTACGTCTCAGGATCTAGAACGGGCCCTTGCTAAGCAAAAAGAGGAGCATGATGCTTCTCTTGAGGCCTTGGTCCAACAAAGATTATACACGTTGTCCGTGGTGCTTGCACCACACTCAAGTGGTGTGGGTTTGAGGCCAACCGTGCCTACATCATCACTTGGTCAACAACCTCCTAGCAATGAACACACTAGTGTTCCTTGGCTTTATGCAAGACCTCAGGTTGAGAAACCAAGATATAATCCTCAAGGCAAACCTCCTTTACTTTCTGCTACTTCCAATTTTGCTTTGTGGAAAGTTGCTATGCAGGATCATCTTCGACATGGAAACGATGAGATGCTGGAGATTATAGAGTATGGCTACCATGTGGTTGATCCAAAGAACCCCACACCAAGAGAAATATATGACAAGAACCTCAATGACACGGCAATCATGTGTATAAGGAGAGGTATGGATGAAAATCAAAGGAGACCGTTCATACACATCAGAAGTGCCAAGGAACTATGGGAAAGTATTATATGATCCAGGACTGGCACTTCTACCCTCCGGAGTGCTCAATATGAAATTGCCAAGGGGCAATTGCAAAACTTTTGTATGGAAAAAGGTGAAACTCCCAATCAACTCCTTGAGCGTCTCATGACTCTCACTGCAGATATTGAGTCATGTGAGTGTGACAAGACACAAGATGGATTCAATATGACTAAGAGGTTTCTTGTGGATAAGTTTCTTCATGCTCTTGCTCCATATCATCATCAAATGGTGTGGGACATAAGAAAACACCATACCTTCAAGGAAATGACTACAGATGACATCATATCCACCTTCCAACTATTTGAAGACTCAAAGGTCAATGCCACAAAACACCTTGCCATGCATGGTTCACCATCATCAAAGATCAATCTTGCATTGAAGGCCAAGCAAGTATGTGAAGATGAGCAAAGTGAAGAAGAAGAAGATGATGAAGATGATGAAGATGGTAATGAGATTGAATCCGACGAGGGCCCTTCGTATGAAGACATGGCTCTTTTTGTCAAGAAGTTTAGCGCCGGAAAATTCAAGGGAAGATTTCAAAAGAAGAAAATAAGAAAATGCTACAACTGTGAAGAAACCAATCACTTCTCCAACGAGTGCCCTTATGAGAAGAGAGAAGATAAACCAAGGTTTCCCAAGACCTTTCCCAAGAAGAAGTTGCCAAATCCTTTGAACTCCAAGCTCAAGAAGAGAGATGGAATGGCAATGGTTGCTCAAGAAGAATCTAATCCAGATGATGTTAGTGGTGTTGCCGGAGTTGCTCAAGACTCTCAAAACACGTTGAGGTTAGTAAACAAGAGTGGTGACGTGGTCACCTACAACTACATGAAAGATTACAAGGGCAACGCTCACAAGTGCCTAATGGCAAAGGCCATGGTTGAAGAAGGAGAGGACCAAAACTCTTCTGACAAGGTCAAGGTAACTCCACGATCAAATCCTCCTATTTTAACACCTTCTACTTCTAGTGATGAGTATCTTGATGCGGAGGATAGCTATGAGGATGATGATCTAGATGATCCTATGACTGCTAAACTTAATAAGTTCATGTGCTCCCTCAAAGGAAAGAAACTCACTATGTTTCGTATGCTTATGGAGATGTTGAGTAAGACACCATCACCATTAAGGAACTCTAAACCCTCGTCACCGAGGAAAAGGAAAAGTGTGAAATCCTTGAGTGGAAAGTCCAATATGAGGAAGCACGAAATGATGAACTATGCTTAAAAATTGATGCAAATATTGATGTTCACACAAATGATCTTGCCTCCTTGAAAAAGGCTATTGACTCTTGCAAAGAGTTAATGAATGATAAAAGTAAGCTTGTGAAGTCTCATGCTTCTCTATCTAAGGATTGTGAGCTTCTATCCGTGTCTCTCAAGACTAAGGAAGGAGAGCTCACCATTCTTAGAAAGAGTTTTGAGACGCTCAAACTTACTTATCTTGAAACTTTAGCCAAGGCTTACTCTTCCCCTATTATAAATGTTGATGCTTGTGCTACTAACTCTAGTAGTGATCTAGCATCTATTCTTGAGGAAAATCGTTTTCTCAAGGCTCAAATTGAGAAAGGTCTCATGACATGTGGTCAAGGGCAAAAGAACCTTGATGAGATTTTGAGCCAACACAATGAGGTGTTTGCCAAAGAGGGACTTGGGTTTGACCCG
The DNA here is from genome assembly GCF_018294505.1 of Triticum aestivum. Lineage (NCBI taxonomy): Eukaryota > Viridiplantae > Streptophyta > Magnoliopsida > Poales > Poaceae > Triticum > Triticum aestivum. Next base: position 746,443,013 of record NC_057798.1, read on the forward strand.
AGCACAAGCAAGAAGAAGACATCCTCCCAAAAGTGCACAACTCCTCTAAATGAAACATTTGTAAGAGAAGGGCACAAGGAGAAAGGTAAGGTTGTGAGTGGGAAGGCCACAAGGGGCATGCCCACTCTCAACAAGCCTAAAGAGTTCATGCCTCCTTCCTATGTACTTCGTAAGACTAAGGATGGAGAAGTTTTTGCAAAATTTGTTGGTCCTCGAAATGCATTCCGGTTCTATGCTATTTGGGTCCCTAAGACCCTTTGTAACTAACTTGAGAGGTCCCATTGCAAAATGGGTGCCTCTAACCAAGTCCTAATTGTGTGTAGGTAAGCTTCTCCGGTGGAGTGAAATGGGTGATTGATAGTGGATGTACAAATCATATGACCGGAGATAGCAAATTGCTCTACGATTTCATGGAAGCTATTCAACCATTCATGAGCATTATGTTTGGTGGAGGTTCAAAAGGACAGGTACTCGGGTTGGGCAAGGTGGCTATCACAAACGACATGTATCTTGCAAATGTTATGCTTGTCCAATCCCTTAAATACCATTTGCTTTCTATTCGCCAATTGGCTTCTGTTGGTTATGATACACTTTTTGGACTAACGGATGTGAAAGTCTTTAAGAGAGATACTCTCGAAGTGGCTTTTGTTGGAGAGTTGGATGGCAACCTTTACACGGTTGATTTCTCGAAAGAGAGCACATTCCATGCAACTTGTCTAATGGCCAAGGCTGACAAGGGGTGGCTATGGCATCGCCGGCTAGCCCATGTCGGCATGAGAAATCTTCAAGATCTCTTAAAGGGGAATAACATCCTTGGACTAACCAATGTCTCTTTTGAGAAAGATCGTGTGTGTAGTGCATGCATAGCTAGGAAGCCACATCAATCAAAGCACCCACCCAAGAACATAGTATCTACTTCAAGGCCCCTGGAGCTCCTTCATGTGGATCTTTTTGGGCCTCCTTCATGGGATAGTCTTGGTGGGAAAAATAATGGGCTTGTCATTGTTGATGATTACTCAAGATATACATAGGTGTTCTTCCTCAAGTCCAAGGACGAAATGAAGATCACCTTCATTGATTTTGCCAAGCAAGCCCAACGCAAGTTTGACAAAGAAATCCAGGCAATAAGAAGTGACAATGGCTCTGAGTTCAAGAACTATACTTTGGAAGAATTTCTTAGTGATGAAGGGATTGAGCATCAATATTCAGATCCATGCACTCCTCAGCAAAATGGTGTAGCCGAACGAAAGAACCGTACACTTGTAGAGATGGCAAGCTCCATGTTGGATGAATACAAGTCACCACATAGTTTTTGGACCGAAGCTGTCAATACCGCATGCCATGCATCAAACCGGCTCTTCCTCCGCACTATATTGGAAAATACTCCATATGAGCTGCTAACTGGAAACAATCCAAATTTCAAGTACTTTCGTGTGTTTGGGTGCAAATGTTTCATTCTCAACAAAAGGGAACGGTTAGGAAAATTTCAATCCAAAACAATTGAGGGTATATTTGTTGGTTGTGGATCAAACTCTCACGCCTATAGAGTCTACAAAAAATCCAATGGATGTGTTGTAGAAACTTGTGGCGTGGTGTTTGATGAATTTAATGGCTCTCATGGGGAGCAAGTTGATCTAAGTAATGTAGGTGAAGAAGATTCTTCTCAAGACATTCTGACCATGGGTGTTGGTGCACTTCTTCCTATGGAACAAGAACCTCATGATCATGAAGAAGAAGATGGAGGTCTCACACATCATCAAACAACCTCAACATCCATACCACCACAAGCTCCTCTTGTTCAACCGATACCCTTAGCCCAAGTTGAAGAGGATGATCAAGTCTCTCTTAATGATAATCATCAAGAACAAGATCATCATCAAGAGCAAGAACAAGAAAGTCCAATCATTGATGATGAACCTCAACAAATGCAACATGAACAAGAAGATCTTCCTCCACATGTGAATGATCCATATGTTGAATATGTGGATGATGGACATGAAGTTGAACCTCGTGAAACCCTCACCTCCATCATTCCTTGAGTGGCCGGTCGTGTTGATGTTGACAAAATCCTCACCGGCATCTCAGAAGGTAGAGTCACTCGTAAACATTTGACAAACTTTTGTGCTCACTTCTCGTTTGTGTCTAGTATTGAGCCACTCAAGGTACAAGAGGCATTGATGGACAACGATTGGCATGTTGCTATGCAAGAAGAGTTGAACTATTTTGAACGCAACCAAGTATGGTCATTAGTCAAGAGGCCATCTACCGAGCACAACGTCATTGGAACAAAATGGATTTTCAAGAACAAGCAAGATGAAAATGGTGTAATCATCCGCAACAAGGCAAGGTTAGTGGCACAAGGGTACTCACAAGTTGAAGGTTTGGACTTTGGTGAGACCTTTGCCCCCGTTGCCCGTCTTGAATCCATTCACATCTTACTTCCTTATGCCGCTTTCAATGGTTTTACATTACATCAAATGGATGTGAAGAGTGCTTTCCTTAATGGTCCTCTACAAGAAGAAGTATATGTGTCACAACCACCCGGGTTAGTTGATCCCTTTCACAAAGACTATGTGTATAAACTTCATAAGGCTTTGTATGGCCTCAAACAAGCACCTCGTGCTTGGTATGATCATCTGAAGAAGTTTTTACTCGATGATGGTTTTGTGAGAGGGGTGATTGATCCCACTCTTTTTACTAAGAGGGACAAGGGTGATTTGATCCTATGCCAAATCTATGTAGATGACATCATTTTTGGTTCTCCTAACATTCATTTGTGCAAGAAGTTTGCGGCTTCAATGACCAAGAATTTTGAAATGTCACTGAATACGGATTTGAAGTTCTTTCTCGGATTTCATATTCAACAATTTCAAGAAGGAATTTTCTTATCTCAAGCAAAGTACCTCAAGGATATTCTAGAAAAGTTTGGTATGTCTGATGCTAGTCCATGCAAGACACCCATGCCAACTAAAATTACTCTCACTGAAGACACAAATGGTACTCCTTTCGACCCATCTACTTACCGCTCTATGATTCGTTCATTGCTTTATCTTTGTGCATCTAGACTAGACATCATGTTTAGTGTATGCATGTGTGCTAGATTTCAAGTTTTCCCTATGGAAAGTCATCATAAGGCGGTTAAGCATATTCTTAGATACCTTGTTCACACCCCAAAGTTGGGCCTCTGGTACCCCAAGGATGCTAAGTTTGACCTCATTGGGTACACGGATGCGGATTGGGCTGGAGACAAAGTGGATCGTAAGTCCACATCCGGTGCATGTCAGTTTCTCGGACGATCCTTGGTGAGTTGGTCCTCGAAGAAACAAAATTGTAGTGCTCTCTCTACCGCAGAAGCTGAATACATTGCTGCCGCTAGTTGTGCAACTCAGTTGTTATGGATGAAGCAAACTTTGAAGGATTAAGGTATCACCTATAGAAATGTGCCTCTTCTGTGTGATAATGAAAGTGCCATCAATATTGCTGAGAACCCCAAAGATCATCTCCGCACCAAACACATTGATATTAGGTATCATTTCTTGAGAGATCATGTTGAAAAGGGTGATATTCACATTGCTCACATTGGCACAGATTTTCAACTAGCAGATATCTTCACCAAACCTTTAGATGAAGCAAGGTTCTGTCGACTTAGGCGTGAACTTGGTATCTTGGAGCTTGACAACATTATGTGAAATCTAGTACCCATTCATGCATGAATCTAATGTCTTGTCATGATGTAGGCATATACTTAGGGGGAGACATTCAATTCATGAATGTTCTCACTCTACTCAATGCATAAAAAGAACCAACACTCTCAAAGTATCCATGGGTCTAGGCCTATGGTGCTTTAACATGATGGAGTAGTGACTATGCACTCAAAGTTCAAATCTTTCCGTGTCATGTCATGTCTACTCAGACATATTGTGGCAGTAGCCACCACTTGTAGTATATGGCTATGATTAAGTGAGGTAGGGTATTAGTTACTACATTAGTAAATTTTTACTATGGACGAAAATTGCCTTCTCCTCATCATGATCAGCACTTGCACCTTTGCCTCCTAACAAAACTTCTGCCGTCGGACGTCTGTAGGTTCCGGACGTCCGTGTGGTTCTTCACTGCCGGTCGTCCGTAGACATCCGGACGTCCGTAAATTCTTCTCTGACTACCATCGACCGGTCGTCCGGCCTCTCCGGACGTCCGTAAAATTCACTCTGGTTCCCTTAAGTTGGCCTAGACGCCGAAACTCCGGACGTCCGCAAGACTCCGGACGTACGTAATAAACTTTCTGTTCCAATCTGTCCGGTCGTCCGAAGCCGTCGGTCGTCCGTAGAATCATCTCTGTCATCCTCTACTTTCTGTTGGTCCCGACTCCGGTCGTCCGTCCGCTCCCGGACGTCCGGACGCATATTCGACTCCGGTCGTCCGTAGGCTCCGGACGTCCGGACGTTTTTACTGGGCACTATATAAACTGCGTCGTAGGGTTTCTCAACCAACCACATCCTATCCGCTAGTTTCCCCACCGCCACCGCCGCCGCTCCTGCCGTGCGACCACTCCCCGCGGACGCCCTCCGCCGTGCCCCTCGCCGGGGTTTCTCTCCGCCACGGATCTGCGGCTCGCCGTCCAGCCCGTTCAGCCCGGGGCTTCTCTCCCCGGCCAGCCCGTCGACCCCCTGCTCCAGCACGCCGCTCGGCTCCTCCGTGTTCTTCCTCTCAAGGTAGGGCACAACCTTCCCCCCCTCATGCATTCACCCTGATCTATGGAGGGGTGTTCACATGTGCCTTCCTTCTCCCCTAGGTCACGATGCCTCTGTCCAAGCACTCCGCTCGCAAGCAAGTCGCCGGAGGGCCGGCTCGTCTGTCTTGTCGTGGTGGCTCCGACGACTCCCAGGAGGAAGATCGCCCTCGGAAACGTGTCGCTCGTCCTCCCAGCTCATCCAGTGATTCCTCTTCGGAGGGGTCGGACTTTGAGGATGAGCTTGAAGAGGTGGATCTGTCCCCGATGGTTGGCGTCCGCGTCGCTGCACCCAAGCCAGGCACTCGTCGTCCAACCTTTCAACCTCCTCCTCCTCCGGTGCAACCCCATGGTGATGCCCATCACATCTCAATTGAGCCTCCACTGTCACTAGGCCGTCATGTTAAGCGTTTCAACGAGGTCCCCAAGGCTTCATATCTTAAATTGCGTCGTGATGTAGATCAATTTACTGTTGTTAGGGATTCTCAGGATAGTCGCTTTCGCACAAATGTCCAAGCCGACATCTTCACCACGATTGTCATCCCTAAAGGCTTGTCACTTCATGTTTGCATTGATCTTGAGCACATTCACACTCATCCGGAGAAATATCCGGGAGCCATTGAGCTCATTGAGTCGTCAAATCTAGCTGCTCCATTCGCCTTTCAACATGATTTTAACCACGCTGCCATCCATCAGTTTTATGCCACATGTTACTTTGCTCCTGATAACACTGTCACATGGATGACCTCCGACACTACACTCACAGCATCTTATGCTCAGTTTGTCACTGCACTTGGATTTCCCGACACTGGGTTCAAAATCCACAAGGATGACCCCAACCATAAGCCCAGAGGCATTGCGGTCTGTGCGGATCTCCATAGACCCATACCATCTTTGTCTAACGCTGAAAAACAAAAGGGTCTAAATCAAGTCTCCATTTGGCGTTTTCCATTCAACATCATTTATTAGTGTGTCATCCGCACCATTTATCCCAAGATGGGTGACAAGGGCTCCTGCAGCAGCTACTGCATTGATCTCATGCATCGCCTCTTCACATCTCCTAAAGGGAAGATCAATGTTCCACACTTTCTATGGCATGAGATCAGCCTTGCTAGCTTCCAGCACAAGCGGGACTTTCCTCATGCACCTTTTATTCAGGCTTTTATCGAGAGTGTAGCTCCCTTTCCCATTGCACGCACTCATATACATTAGAGATGGGTCATTCCAGCTCACATGGCGGCTGATCATGTTCCTCCTCCTCCCGCTACTGCTAGTCGCACTGCCGCTAGTTTTCCTTCTCATGCTACTACTAGGAAAAGGGCTATAGATGGAATTGACACTAATGGCGCACCAGACATGTGGTGCGCCATTAGTATATACTAATGGCGCACCACCCTCTGATGCGCCATTAGTGTTGAAACTACTAATGGCGCACCCTGCCCACGGTGCGCCATTAGTACCAAATTTTTTTTTGAACTAGTGCGCCTGTCCAAACATACTAAGTTACCTTGTTTTGCTAGGTAAGTAAGGGGGGAAGCTATATTTATGTTGTTCTCCCTACAACAATGTGCACATGCACTTTTTATGGCCTAGCTAGATCTATGTATGTTCGTGGTGTTGCATATGTTTGTGGTGTTGCATATGTGTTTGTGTTTGGAGGTGTGCCGGTATTTGAAATGCGATAGTTGCCAATATTTTGCCGGAATGTTGATTCATTTCCGTTTCGGCGAGAATTTTGGCATTAAGCATTCTTTTTGGTCCTATTTTTAGGGAAAGTCATGCCAAATTTTTTCTTGGTTCTAAAATATCGTTTTGCTCTACCCCGCAGGCGACCATGGTCCGCACGATGACCGAAGGCATCTTGAATAGGTTTTTGAGGTCCGCGAAGGCCGAGATGCTTCAAAAGAACGAGACGGAGATAGGATGTCCGTGTCGAAGATGCAAGCTGAATAGCCTTATTGCGGACCCGGATTCCGGGCAGGTGCGGGACCACCAGCTCTTGCGTGGTTTCATGGATGGCTATCGGTGGCAAGGTGATGAAGATGACTACGAAGTCGTCCATGGGGGCCGAGCAAGAAATGAGGAAGGGCAGCAAGACAACCACCGCGGCTCGGGGGGGCGAGAAGACGAAGAATCCCAAGGAGATGATCACGATGGTGATGATGTACACAGTCATCATGTAGAAGATGCAGGACATGATGATGATGCCGGCGGAGCAGACGATGTTGGACCATCGATGGGCTGGGTGCAGGACCCTCATATTCAAGAGCTGCTTCTCAAGCAGACGAATAACGCAAGAGCTGTCGCCCGAGAGAAAGCCAAGATGGATCAACTTGAGTTAGACGCGGTTACTCCATTGTATGAAGGATGCAGGCCCGAGGATACCCGCCTGAAAGTAACGCTCATGGCTCTGGAGATGAAGGTAAAACACAAAATGACCGACGCATGCTTCGACGAGAACATGTCATTCTGGCACGAACGTCTTCCCAAGGGGAACAAGTGCCCGACCAGTTTGGAGGAGGCGAAGAAAATCGTGTGTCCTCTGGATTTACGCACGTGAAATACCATGTGTGCATGAACAATTGCATCATTTATCGGGACGAGCACGCGGAGTCTACCATATGTCCGGTGTGCGGTGTCACTCGATACAAGAAGAGGAAGGAAGCTCCTCGAAAAGTGGTGTGGTACTTTCCGATCACTCCTCGTCTGCAGCGGTATTTCGCGGACCCTAAGGTAGCAAAGCTCCTGCGTTGGCACGCGGATAGGGAGGAGAAGAAGCGAGAAGATGACGCAAATGATCCGGAGATAGATAAAAAAGACAAGATGCTGAGTCACCCTAAGGATGCGAGCCAGTGGCAAGCGTTGAACTTCGAATACCCAGAATTTGGGAACGATCCAAGGAACATCATGCTGGGCGCGAGCACCGATGGAGTCAATCCGTTTGGCAGCCAGAGAAGCACACATAGCACCTGGCCTGTGTTCGTGTGGATGTACAACCTTCCCCCCTGGTTGTGCATGAAGAGGAAGTACATTCACATGAGTATGCCAATTGAAGGGCCGAAACAACCAGGGAACGACATCAATCTATATCTGGGGCTGCTGAAAGAGGAGATTGACACGCTGTGGAAAACGCCAGCCAATACGTCGGACGCCGCAGAGAAAGAATATTTCCCTATGAGAGCCGCACTGCTCACGACGGTGCACGACTATCTCGGTTACGGATATCTTGCGGGGCAGGTAGTCCACGGATTTTCTGGATGCGTAAGGTGCATGGATGACACAACGTATCGCCAGCTAGATAGAGATCCCGGGTCTTCGAAAACCGTGTTCATGGGAGATCGAAGGTGGCTTCGCGACGATGACCCGTGGAGGAAACGCAAGGATCTGTTCGATGGTGAAACCGAACCCCGAAAACGCCCGTGTACGAGGAGCGGCGAGGAAATAGACAAGCTGTTGAAAAATTGGAAAGACTGCCCACTGCCAGGAAAGAAGCAAAAGGCGCCAGAGCCGCTGCTGAAGGTATGGAAAACGAGGTCTGTTTTCTGGGACTTGCCGTACTGGAATATCCACTGTGTGCCTCGCAGCCTTGATGTCATGCATATCACGAAGAACGTGTGCGAGAGTCTGCTTGGTACCCTGCTCAACATGCCAGAGAGGACCAAAGATGGGCCGAAAGCAAGGGCAGACTTGAAATCAATGGGCATCAGGCAGGAGCTTCACGCTATATATGATGATGATGATGATGATGATGATGATGATGATGATGATGAGGCGAAGCAGGACACAGAAAGTCGTCGCAAAGGCAAAAAGGCCACGAAGACCGGAAATGACTACCCTCCCGCGTGCTTCACTCTAAGTCAGGAGGAGATCGAGCAGTTTTTCACCTGCCTCCTAGGAGTAAAACTTCCTTACGGTTACGCGGGGAAGATAAGCAGATACCTAGACCCAGCGAAGCAGAAGTTCAGCGGGATGAAGTCTCACGACTGTCACGTGCTGATGACGCAGATACTTCCAGTTGCAATCCGTGGGATCATGGACGCGCACGTCCGTGAAACGCTATTTGGCCTATGCAACTTCTTCGACGTCATCTCTCGGAAGTCGATTGGCGTGAGGCAACTCAGAAGGCTACAGGAAGAGATCGTGGTGATACTATGCGAGCTTGAGATGTACTTCCCGCCCGCATTCTTCGACGTTATGGTGCATCTGCTGGTCCATATAGTGGAGGATATCATCCAACTCGGGCCGATGTTCCTGCACAGCATGATGCCGTTCGAAAGGATGAATGGTGTCATCAAAGGATACGTTCGCAACATGTCACGTCCAGAGGGAAGCATAGCCAGGGGCTTTCTGACCGAAGAGTGCATCTCCTACTGCACGAATTATCTAGGCATCGAGAACCCCGTTGGTCTGCCCGTCAACAGGCACCTCGGCAGGCTCGCTGGATGGGGTCACCGTGAGGGTCGCCGCGAAATGCATGTCGACTTCGAGGGTCGACTCGCCGACTTTGAAAGAGCAAACCTAGTCGCGCTACAACACATAGACGTGGTCGATCCTTGGGTGGTAGAGCCAAAACCTTTATTAAGAAGACGTACAATGACCGAGGCCAACAGAGGACGGACGGAGATATACTCAAAGAGCACAACTCATGTTTCACGCGTTGGTTCAAGCAGAAGCTTCTGTCGTACCCTTTACATGAGGATTCTTCCGCGGAAGAACAACTCATATTCGCCTTGTCACAGGGCGCCGAGCACAACCTGATGACCTATGAGGCGTACGATATCAACGGCTACACATTCTACACCGAGGCCAAGGACATGAAGAGCGATGGTTATCAGAACTCCGGGGTAACGATGGAATCCTACACCGGTAACGACAAGGACAGATACTACGGAAGGATCGAGGAGATCTGGGAGCTGAGCTACGCTGGAGAGAAGGTCCCGATGTTCCGTGTCAGATGGGCCAAGAGCGTCCTAAAAGAAGACCGGTATTTCACCACCATGGTTATACCCGAAGCCAAATCCAAGACCGCGGGCGCAAACGTCACCGCGAAAAATGAGCCATGGGTACTGGCTTCCCAAGTGGACCAATGCTTCTTCATTACCGACCCGTCAAAGACCAGTCGTGTTGTCGTGAGGAGAGGCAAAAGGAAGATCATCGGAATGGATGGAGTAGCCAATGAGCAAGACCTCGACAAGTACGGCGACCCGAGGATCGAACATGACGACGATGATGAAGTAGCAGCATACACCACAAGAAGAAGCAGGACCACCCTACCTAAAGGACGTCCGTTCCACAGAAGAACTCCATTTGCGAAAAAGAAGGGCAAGAAGATTGTTAACAGATAGCTAGCTAAGATCGATTGTATTTAAATCGTACCCTTCATTTCTCGATTGTATTTCATGGGCACTTTTTGAACTATCATGAATATTTTTAAATTTCATGGACACTCGATCTCGATCCCCCTCCATCTCGATCGCTATCCCACCTCGCCAGATCCGGTCCCCCTCGCCGCCGAGCACCCCCCGGTCCACCGGCCGCCGCCGCCGACCCCCCGCACCCTCGATTCCCCTACTCAAACGCCACCGCCGACCCCCCGCACCCCTCCCCTACTCAACCGCCGCCACCGACCCCCCGCACCCTCCCCCGCTCCACCGGCATTACTGTTTGATGATATTTTAAAAAAATTATTACTGTCTTATAAAAAAATTACTGTTATGATTTAAACAAGTTTGAACATATTTAAACACAAAAAAGTATCAAACAGCATTTTAAATGCATAAAAACAATTTTGTGGAGCCTAGGAATCGAACCCAGGACCTCCTGGTGTGAGAACGGGCACCTGACCAGTCAAGCTAGTAGAGGGGAGTTGATGTGGATAAGGTCAGGTGGGAGATAACCTGTTGGCTCGAGCGGAAATAAAAAAAATACTAATGGCGCACCAGGTCGAGGTGCGCCATTAGCATGTATATACTTATGGCGCACCGAGGGGTGGTGCGCCATTAGTATTGTGCCCCCCTACTTCTGATCCCCTCTCTCTCCCTCGCCCGAGCCCTCGCCCTTGATCCCCTCTCTCTCCCTTGCCCGAGCCCTCGCCCTCGATCCCCTCTCTCTCCCTCGCCCTCGCCCTCGCCCTCGATCCCCTTCCCCTCTCCTCTCCCGACGTCGCCGCCCCGCCGCCCTCGACGCCGGCCAGATCCGCCGCCACCTCTGCTCGAGCTGCTCCCATCGACCACGCCGCTGCTCGCGTGCTTCTTCTCTCCCGCGACCCCGCCATTGAAGGTCTCGCAAGGTCCTCTTCTCCTCCCCCTCCCCCTTTGTTCGATTCGATTGTGCCGCCGTCAAGGTTCCCTGATGATGCTGGTTCCTCTCACGCGCAGGCTGCACGCACCTCGGACCGCGTGTGCCTAGTTCTTCCCGGGACGCTGCCCCGACCCTACTACCCACGCCATCAGGGGAGCTCGTCAAGGTATCATCCCCCCCTCTCTCTCTCTCTGCTCTCTCCATCTCTCATGCTCTGGCGTGTTTTTTTCCTAAGGGACGAAACTATGTTCTCTTGTTGCTATTGCTAGGTGTTTTTGTCTGCCATGTACGTACATACCTAGAGTAGTTGATTAGATGCAGAATTCTTTGTCAAAAAATATGTGATTTCCATTCTGCAGTGTTGAACTTGTTTTAGTGTTCGTGTCTGCTCTGTCAAAAAAATTGGGGAAAATCCTGCCAATTAAGTTGGCTGATTAGTATATATTTAGTCATTTTTAGTGTTAATATATGTCACTCCTTGTGCATGATTTCTTCTCAACCAGTTCCAGAAACTTTGTGAAATACTATAATATACCACTTTTTATTCATGTATTAGAACTCTGTCCAAAGCTCAAAATACGAAAACAAATTGTTGTTTACTTGTGATGTTGATACAACTGTAATGGTCTGTGCAATTGGTGATTTTTTCAAAATGTTTTCTATTTCCATGGGGATAAATTTATCTTATGCCTTATGTTCATGCGATTCAATTCATTTGTTTTGAGTTGCGCAGTAGGGCAAAGGCCCACACCCCCTGTTATATTTATTTAAATTAAGATTACAAGGCTACAAGTAGAAAATAAAATGCACATTAGAACTATACATGGAAGCAGGTGCCTTTGTGTTCTGGTAGTCCTTTAGAACTATACATGGAAACATAATCTTCCTTATCAAGACAAACATAATAGAAGCAGGTGCAGGAGCTGTAGTACTCCATTTGGAGACTTTAACTGGTTCAGATTAGGTACTCCATTTGCTGTAGTACTCCAGTTAACTGAAACTAGTGACTCTGCTGCTGAAATTACCGTTGAAATCGAGGTAAAATCACTGTTGAACTGGGTGTAAAATCACTACTGTTGATATTCAAATTTAAACTTGAAAATGAAAATTGAATTGGAGAATTAAATCTCTGTTTTTTAGTCCCCATTTCATGGGCAGTCTCCTTGGCTAGCCTGAGTGGCTCTTGCTGCCCATGCTAGGCTGTCTCTTTCATAAATCAATGCATACTGATGTTCATATGTCATGTTTCATGCATGGAGAAAATTAGCTCCGTGCGGTCGCAAAGATGTACAAAATGGAGGATACCATCTTCTAACTCAAGGGGTTTTTTGTGATGCTATGAAAGATTATAAAAATAGGAGAAATAATCCCACTAAGCCTGGTTAGTTTTGCATAGTTTCCTTGTCATTACAATGGCATGTGGCTTTCTGGCTTTACAAAACATCATCATCATCAAATCTAACTTTTGGCTAGCTGATTCCCAATATGCAGTATTTCTTTGTCACTTTTTCTAAAATTAGTTTGGTTCTATATATATTAGTATCAGACTGGCAGTGCAAAATATGTGAATGTGGCAGTTCACTGTGCATAATGACATGTTAACATCCACACACACTCAAACCAGCTGACTGTTAACATCCACACACACTCAGATTTGTTTTATCAAACCAATAAAATTTCCTTTTGACTGTTTATTTGATAAGGGAAATAAGTACTAGCTTTTTTTCTCTGAGGAAAACAAGTAGCTTTGTGTATCGATATTCAGCAGCTATCCACAAACACGCAAGGAACAGCACACACACACAGATTACCTGCAACTAAGATTGTGGTGCTAGTAGAGGCACATTGTGGCCTTTTCATCCATATGAAAGTAGAGGCACATTGTGGTGCTAGTTTGCTGGGTTTTGTCTCCGACCATCGTGTCGTGATGATATTGCAGGTACCCCGAGAGGCCCTTGAGTTTGCCGGAATGTCGATTAACTTCTGTTCCGGCAAATTCAGGTACTCCATATGTCCTATTTTCAGCAAAGGTCATGCTGAAATTTTCCGTGAATTTTAGCATGACTTTGCTAAAAATAGGACATATGGGGTACTTGTGACTAATGCATGGGTCGGGGTATCTTAGTAGTTAATTAAGTAGGATCAAGTGCCCCGGCGTACTTGTGACTAATGCATGGCTTTTAGGGTGCCTCGGTGTCGATAAAAACCGAAATGATGAAAGGTTAGGCTTTTAGGGTGCCTTGGCGTCGAAAAACCCTCAATGATAAAAGCTTAGATTTTAGGATGCCTCGGTGTCGACAAACCCTAAATGATGAGACCATGATCTTGTTCCTTGACAATAACCAACTTTTTGACCAAACTTTGTTTCTATTTAGAGAGAAACATGGCCCACAACGATGAGGCCGAGGGTTCGGGCGGCAAGGCATTCTGGGAGCTGTCCCAGGAGATGGAGGAACAACCTCACTTGTATGAGGCCGCCGCCTTCCCCACCGATCCTGAGACCACGGATGGTGCCGCCGAGGATGACCACACTGATGCCACCACTGATGGTGCCGCCGAGGATGCCACCACTGATGATGGCGGCGCACGCACAGATGGCAGCCAACCGAAGAGGCAACGGAAGGACCGGCGCCCGATCGTGCTCCGCACCCTCAAGGAGGAAGTTACTGAAGTGGACTCCAACGGGAATCCAACGGCGCCCGAACGAATAGTCAAGGGGTACTCGCTTCAGCTCGGGTGCATTGTCCGGAGCACCGTCTCGATCAACACCGAGAACCTGAGGCATCCTGACCGAGGGAATTTGCGCAACCTCCTCTTCACGAAGCTGCACGAACGATACAAGTTCCCCGCTGAATTTGAAAACACAAGCCTCAAAGGGAATAAAGTGAACAATGCTGCCCTCACGAAGATGAGCAAGGCCCTGTCTACTTGGAAAAGCAATGTGAAGAGAATGATCGAGAAAGGTGAGAGTTATCAGAAGATCAAGGAGAAAAATCCTTCGATCACCGAAGATGACTACAACGACTTCAAGATCAATTGCTCGAGCACCGCAAGCTCCCAATCAAGTGAGTGGGGGAAACAAATGCGGGAGCTGAACATAGGGGAACACACACTCGGTCCCGGCGGTTACAGAGTGGCGGAGCCTATATGGGACAAGGAGGACGCGGACCGTGCCGAGCAAGGCCTACCGCCCCGCTTCGAGAAATACAGCGGTAACAAGCAGACTAGGAACTATGTCAGGGCCCGGTACAAGGAGGACCCGATAACAAAGGAGCTTACCACGGATCCGAAGACCAGGGCGCTTGAGCTTGTTCTGGTAAGGAATACACCCCCGCGTAATTAGCTCCATATGGTTGCATTCTAATTAATGAAGCCAAATTTCTAAATGGTTCACATTCCTTCCGCAGGCGACTGAAAGCAGTAGCGCGGGGTCGACTAAGAGCAACCCTTGGGACACCACTCTAAATAGGGGGTTGAATGTAATGAAGAACAAGGATAAGCTCAGTAAGCCGACGTCAGCTGGTCGTGTGGCCGGCAAAGGCTTGTCGACAAAATGGGGGTCATACTATACCGCTGGTGTGCGGAAGGAGAAAAAGACCAGCTCGGAAAGCCAGGCGCGAGAGGTTCAAGAACTCAAGGCACAGGTGGCGCGGATTCCGGAGATTGTCCAAGAGCAAGTGGAACAACGACTCGGAGCGACGATCACCGCCCTTGTGCCTACCTTGATCTCGGGGTTGAGTGCGTGGATTGCGGGCGGCCAACAGGGGCCGCCCCCGATTCCTAGCTTCACGGCCAGCAACTCGCATAATGCGATGGCGGGGCCATTGGTGCCTCCGGCGGAGGCGGCATTGGTGTCTCCGACGCCGGCACGGGAGCTTAATGCACCCGGGTGTACGCCGGCCGGCACCTCTTCAGCAAGCGGCCCCTCCGTCAACTGCACGCCCGCCGTTGGCGGTGCCTCGACATTAGCCGAGCTCGACGCCATCATCACGGTAACTAATTAAGCCTCTCTCGGCCGAGGACTTCATCTCCTTGCCTTTGACTGGGCATCCCTGACGCCCTACATGTTTTCGCAGGGCGCCGCCGATGTTCCGTGCACTCTCCTCCACTTCGTGAACAACGAGTTGGTCGATGTCGCCAAGGGCAAAATCGTTCAACCGGGCAACCCCTTGTTCCACGGTACCCAGATGCCACCCAACTTGTTTAGGGTTCAACTGGTTCGGGTGCTGCCAGGCTGCGACGACTTGTTACCTCCGATTCGACCCGTCGGGGCCGACGATGAAGACGTGATGACCCTCAGCGCCTGCCTGAGCTGGCCCCTGCTTTGGCCGAAGAGCCAGATTCGTTTGGGGGCGGGGGACACCACCCCAAAGACAACACCGCCAGTCGTGCCGGCGCCAAGTCGGCCCCATGGCAAGACCGCCGTAACGGTGCCGGACATCCCTATGCCACTGGATCCAAACATGCATATGGCACAGGATCAGAACGACGACGACGACGACGATGATACATTTGGCAATGTCGATCAGTACTTTGCCGAGCATGGGTACGATGGCGACTTCATGGGGCCTCCTTCTCAAGAACCAAACCCAACAAAAGACGTGTGCGATCTAGCTCGTACCGCGGAGAAGCCAAGTTGCAACAGGCGCCGTCTGGCGTTCAGCTCTCAGGAGACGCCTCCAGCTGCCGACTTCACCGAGCCTCAGATAGGCGAGGTGCGAAATATTATCAGCCCCAACACACTCAAGAAGGCGGTCTGTGAGCAGAACTCGGTCCCATTACAGGAGAAGAAGAAGGCACGCAAAAGAAAGACTAAGAAGGGTGCGAGCCAGCCGGCACCGAGTACGATCCGTGCTCAGGACGGGCCACCTTCACCGCAGGATATCTCGAGGAGGGTGCATGTGGCGGGTAGGGCGATGCTACCGACAAATATGCTCAATGCTGCAACCGGTGCTATGCGGAGTCTGCATGACAGTGTTCTTGCTTTGGAGAAGCGGCGTCTCAGAGAGAAGGATGTGGCATACCCGGTTTTCGCGGCCAAGGTGCCAGAGGGCAAGGGCTTTGTGGATAACTCCATCGGGCGTACGATCGTCCTGCGTTTTGATGACATCCACGCTATGTTGAACCTTCATCCGCTGCACTACACCTTCGTTCGGCTATTTTCGCTGAGTATGGAGATGCGGATCATTCGCGACAAGACCCCGGACATCGTGATAGTCGACCCCTTCTACATGCGTGCCAAGATCTTGGGCAGCGCTGGGGACCGGCAAGTCGCGAGTTCTTACCTCGAAGGCGTCATTCTGGCAAACCAAGATAAGGATAACTTCCTCGTGCCTTACTTTCCCGAGTAAGTCCTCCCCTCAACCGGCCCGTAACATATGAATTCTTACATTTCGATCGTTTTTCTTTTAACATTCCGTGTTTTCTGCAGTGACACACGTTGCACGCTCATCCTCCTAAGCCCCAAATATTCCATGGCCACGTATTTCGACCCGGACCGTCAGTCGAACGTAGACTACACAAATGTCAAGAAGGTTCTTGATGATGTTCTCCCCGGCTACGCCCAATCTGGAGGCACCTTCACCAGGCCTATTCGTAAGTACGGCAAGCACGTGTTCTCCCACAATACGACGTTCTGCTGCGTCAAGCAGCCGCCTGGCGGTCAGAAGGGTGCCTACTACGCCATCCATCACATGCGGGCGATCGTACGGGACCATCATCAACTTCTGCTACCGAGTAAACTCAAAGATTGGGCCGCGAGCGTGTCGGCAATCCAGGACGCGGACCTCCGACAAGAATTCTTTCGCATCCAGTCGGAGTTTGCGGAAATCATCCATCAAGATGTCCTTCGTACCTCGGGGCAGTTCTACCTCAGAAATCAACCGTCCAACAGTGACATCGACACAATGCTACAAATGCAGGATGACAACGCCCGTTCTTTCATGACTCCCACGATAGACGGCGGCTTCATCCACGCTCCGGTCCCTTGAGTCGAGTTGTCTAGTTCTGAAACATCGATTGGCTCATGTTGTAATTAAACTTTAATGAACTTGTAGTATGTCTCTTTGGTTTCGAGAGTCGTTCAACTTAGATGTAATCGATGCTATTAATGTCTTGCTTTTCTCTTCCGATCGTTCTGTTGCATACTTATATATTGCTTATGTATTGTCTGTGAATTGGTACTAACGTTTCGTTTGGCTAGTGCATAGCGATGCCGACGTATGTCGTGTACAAGGGTAAGGTTCCCGGAGTCTACGATGACTGGGAGGAGTGTCGGAGACAGGTTCACCGATTCAGCGGTAACAGTTACAAAGGGTACACCACTAGGGCCGAGGCCGAATCTAGATACGCCCGCTATCTAGCGGGAGAGGGGAGGGAGCGTTGGAGGAACCGGATGAAGACGAGTTTCATCGTGATGATGCTCATCGTGATGACCGCAGCTCTCTTCTATGTGATGGTAGTTTAGATGATCGATATCGACTTGTAATGTGAAGACAGACTCGCTACTCGCGGTCTCGAGACTTGTAATATAATGTTCTATCTTTGTTCGGTCTTTTCAATTCGGAGACTAATATGATGAATTGTATTCGGAGACTAATATGATGAATTGTATTCAAAGACTAATCTTCTATTGTATTTGATGAATCTGTTGTTGATGTGTGCTGTCTATATTTTGTCAAATTATACATTTTGTAACCTGTGCAAAAAACAGAAAATAAAAAAATAAAAAAAACCTAATATTCATACTAATGGCGCATCACATGACAGTGCGCCATTAGTATGACAGTGCATACTAATGGCGCATCACTGGGCAGTGCGCCATTAGTATGCCGCGGTTACTAATGGCGCATCCAGAGGTGGTGCGCCATTAGTATGCCAAAGCACCTGGGTATACATGGCCCCTGGGAGGCATACTAATGGCGCACCCTGGCCTATACTAATGGCGCAACCAAGGTGCGCCATTAGTATACCAGATACTAATGGCGCACCAGGTGGAGCGCCATTAGTAAAAATTACTAATGGCATGCTATTAATGGCGCACCACAGATGCACCATTAATAGCCATACTAGGTGCGCCATTAGTAGGGGTTTTTCTAGTAGTACCCATCCTCCTTCCAGTGCTGCCCCCTTTGGGCGCATTGCTTGTTTTCTTGGGAAGGCTCATTCAGCCATGATGAAGATGTTCACCTACCATTGCTCCCAACACCACGATGTGGTCACTCGCATGGTCACTTCCAAGAGCGCTCTGAAGGCTCGTCTCAGAGACTTAGGCATGTCTGATGTGAGTGACGATGAGCGTCTTCCTGCAGACCCCCCCCCCTTCTGATTTTCGTTTTCCCTCCGGTCCTGAGTGGGCTGATTTCTTCGACGAGGCTGGTGGCAGTGGTGTTCATGATGATGATGATGAGGATGATCTCTAATGATGTTATGTCATTCCCCCTAGTTCTTTTTTTTGGATACTTGATGCCAAAGGGGGAGTAGGCTCCATATGCATGTTATTCTAGCTCATTATCTAATCAAACCTATTGTTATGGTTGTGTTTTAGCCTGTACTGAACCTATGTTATGAGTTTGTTGAACTATGTTATGAGTTTGTTGAATCTGAGATTTGGTGAATCTATATGAAGTTTAACTCTTGATTATCGTATGTTATACTAGAGGCATCAGTTTGAGGGGGAGCCCTCGTCATTTTGTTTTAGTAGTATCTATGGTATCACTTTGAGGGGGAGCTCGCTCGCTACTCATTTTATTATGGTTATTGAGCTCCACAACAAATACTTCCGATTACTATTATGAGTATGCATATGAGTTGTCATCAACTACCAAAAGGGGGGAGATTGAAAGTGCAATCATGCCCTTAATCATATTTTGATGTTGATGACAACACATATGCTCGGGACTAATCATGTTTATCAAGTATATCTCAGGATTATGTTCCAAAGACCGTGTGCATGGATCATGACTAGGGACAAAAAGCATATAACTCAAGAATGGAGATACAAGATGTTGACTTCATTTATGGTTTGTTCTTGAGTATAGGGATCCCGCACTATTAAGAGGGGATCGATGGATCTAGTGAAAAACTTGCTCAAAAGCTACTATCTCTATACCTTGCCTTCGGACGCCCGGTGTTCTACGGACATCCGGTCCTTCCTGATTGCCCGGACGTTCGGACACTTCCGGACGTCCGACACTTCCACAACAGAAGCATTTATACGGATGTCCGGAACCCTCGGGACGTCCGACACTTCCACAATAGAAACATTTCTACGGATGTCCGGAACCCTCCGGACGTCCGAACCTTTCACAACAGAAGCGTTTTTACGGATGTCCGGCCCTGCTCGGACGTCCGTATCCTGTACACTGGGTTGTGGGTCACACTTTTCACAGCGGCCGGTCGTCCGATGGCTGTCGGACGTCCAGACCTATTTGGGCCTCCGGACGTCCGACATTCTCCGGACGTCCGGCCATCCTGTACCCCAAACGGTCACTTCTTCTCACCACCTATATATATACCTTTCCCTTCCACGGGATAAGGTTGACCATTCACTTTGAGCCTCTCAAGAACACTCCTCACTCTCTCTCTCATTCATCCACACTAAATCCTAGATTCCCAAGTGTTCTAGGAGCATTTGAGAGAAGTTCTCCAATCAAGTGATAGATCCACTCCTTCCCCTTCTTTGCACCAAAGGAATTCGTGACTTGAGCAAGTTTTGAGCTTTTTCCCATCATTCTTGTTACTCTTGGAGGTTGGAGACTCCTAGGCGGTAGGAGTCATTCGTAGAGGAATCAAACTTTGTGATTACCCTCGGAAAAGTTTGTGAGGGTTTGGAGACCACCCCAAGGTCTACCACTAGTGGTTGAGAAACGCCTCCGTGGTGTTGTCTCAAAGGGAGAATAGGGTGAGCCTTCCTGGCGTAGGTGTGCCTTCGTGGTAACATCCACCCCTCTAACGGTGACTAGCTTCCCTCCAAGGAAGTGAACATCGGCATACATCCTCGTCTCCCGGAGTTGCGGTTATTCCTAACCCTTGTTGGGGAACGTAGTAATTTCAAAAAAAAATCCTACGCACACGCAAGATCATGGTGATGGCATAGCAACGAGAGGGGAGAGTGTTGTCCATGTACCCTCGTAGACCATAAGCGGAAGCGTTATGACAACGCGGTTGATGTAGTCGTACGTCTTCACGATTCGACCAATCCAAGCACCGAATGTACGGCACCTCCGTGTTCAGCACACGTTCAGCTCGATGACGTTCCTCGAGCTCCAATCCAGCAAAGCGTCGGGGATGAGTTCCGTCAGCACGACGGCGTGGTGATGATGATGATGTTCTACCGGCGCAGGGCTTCGCCTAAACTGCGCGACGATATGACCGAGGTGGAATATGGTGGAGGGGGGCACCGCACACGGCTAAGGAACGATCCGTAGATCAACTTGTGTGTCATGGGCTGCCCCCCTGCCTCCGTATATAAAGGAGTGGAGGAGGGGAGGGCCGACCCTCTCTATGGCGTGCCCTAGGGGAGTCCTACTCCCACCGGGGGTAGGATTCCCCCTTTCCTAGTCCAACTAGGTGTCCTTCCAAGTAGTAGGAGTAGGTGACAAGGAAGGGGAAGAGGGAAGAGAAGGAAGGAGGGGGCGCCACCCCTCCCCCTTGTCCAATTCGGACTAGTCAATGGGGGGGGCGAGGCTTGCCTCTCCCTCTCCCCTAAAACCCAATAAGGCCCATATACTTCTTCCGCCGTATTCCCGTAACTCCCTGGTACTCCGAAAAATAGCCGAATCACTTGGAACCTTTCCGAAGTCCGAATATAGTCGTCAAATATATCGATCTTTACGTCTCGACCATTTCGAGACTCCTCGTCATGTCCTCGATCTCATCCGGGACTCCGAACTCCTTCGGTACATCAAAACTCATAAACTCATAATAAAACTATCATCGTAACGTTAAGCGCGCGGACCCTACGGGTTCGAGAACTATGTAGACATGACCTAGAACTATTCTCGGTCAATAACCAATAGCGGAACCTGGATGTGCATATTGGTTCCTACATATCCTACGGGTTCGAGAACTATGTAGACATGACCGAGACACGTTTCCGGTCAATAACCAATAGAGGAACCTGGATGTTCATATTGGCTCCCACATATTCTACGAAGATCTTTATCGGTCAAACCGCATAACAACATATGTTGTTCCCTTTGTCATCGGTATGTTATTTGCCCGAGATTCGATCGTTGGTATCCAATACCTAGTTCAATCTCGTTACCGGCAAGTCTCTTTACTCGTTCCGTAATACATCATCCCATAACTAACTCATTAGTTACAATGCTTGCAAGGCTTAAGTGATGTGTATTACCGAGAGGGCCCAGAGATACCTCTCTGACAATCGGAGTGACAAAACCTAATCTCGAATTACGCCAACCCAACATGTACCTTCGGAGACACCTGTAGAGCACCTTTATAATCACCCAGTTACGTTGTGATGTTTGGTAGCATCCAAAGTGTTTCTCCGGTAAACAGGAGTTGCATAATCTCATAGTTACAGGAACATGTATAAGTCATGAAGAAAGCAATAGCATCATACTAAACGATCAAGTGCTAGGCTAACAGAATGGGTCATGTCAATCACATCATTCTCCTAATGATGTGATCCCATTAATCAAATGACACATGTCTATGGTTAGGAAACATAACCATCTTTGATTAATGAGCTAGTCAAGTAGAGGCATACTAGTGACTATATGTTTGTCTATGTATTCACACATGTATCATGTTTCCGGTTAATACAATTCTAGCATGAATAATAAACATTTATCATGAAATAAGGAAATAAATAATAACTTTATTATTGCCTCTAGGGCATATTTCCTTCAGTCTCCCACTTGCACTAGAGTCAATAATCTAGTTCACATCGCTATGTGATTTAACACCAATATTCACATCTGCATGTGATTAATACCCATAGTTCACATCATCATCATGTGATCAACACCCAAAGGGTTTACTAGAGTCAATAATCTAGTTCACATCGCTATGTGATTAACACCGAAAAGAGTACTAAGGTATGATCATATTTTGCTCGTGAGAGAAGCTTAGTCAACGGGTCTGTCATATTCAGAGCCGTATGTATTTCGCAAATATTCTATGTCCACAATGCTCAGCACGGAGCCACTCTAGCTAATTGCTCCCACTTTCAATATGTATCCAGATTGAGACTTAGAGTCATCTGGATTGGTGTAAAAGCTTGCATCGTTATAACTTTTACGACGGGCTCTTTTATCACCTCCATAATCGAGAAACATCTCCTTAGTCCTCACTAAGGATATTCTTGACCCATGTCCAGTGATCTACTAATTAGATCAAAATTGTATTCCTTTGCCAAACACAGACCAAGGTATACAATAGGTATGGTTCACAGCATAGCATACTTTATAGAACCTATGAATGAGGCATAGGGAATGACTTTTCATTCTCTTTCTATTTTCTGCAATGGTCGGGTCTTGAGTCTTACTCAACTTCACACCTTGTAACACAGGCAAGAACTCCTTCTTTGACTGTTCCATTTTGAACTATTTCAAAAATTTATCAAGGTATGTACTCATTGAAAAAACTTATCAAGCGTCTTGATCTATCTATATAGATCTTTGATGCTCAATGTGTAAGCAACTTCACCGAGGTCTTTCTTTGGAAAAATAACTCTTATTCAAGTATCCTTTCATGCTATCCAGAATTTCTATATCATTTCCAATCAACAATATGTCATCCACATATAATATTAGAAATGCTACAAAGCTCCCACTCACTTTCTTGTAAATACAGGTCTTTCCAAAAGTCTGTATAAAACCATATGCTTTGATCAACTCATCAAAGCATATATTCCAACTCCGAGTTGCTTGCACCAGTCCATTGATGGATAGCTGGAGCTTGCACATTTTGTTAGCACCTTTAGGATTGACAAAACCTTCTGGTTGCATCATATACAACTCTTCTTTAAAAAATCCATTAAGGAATGTAGTTTTGACATCCATTTGCCAAATTTCATAAAATGTGGCAATTGCTAACATGATTCAGACAGACTTAAGCATAGATACGAGTGAAAAACTCTCATCGTAGTCAACACCTTGAACTTGTCGAAAACCTTTTGCAACAATTCTAGCTTTGTAGATAGTAACACTATCAGCGTCAGTCTTCTTCTTAAAGATCCATTTATTCTCAATGGCTTGCCGATCATCGGGCAAGTCAACCAAAGTCCACACTTTGTTCTCATACATGGATCCCATCTCAGATTTCATGGCCTCAAACCATTTTGCGGAATCTGGGCTCATCATCGCTTCCTCATAGTTTGTAGGTTCATCATGGTCTAGTAACATGATTTCCAGAATAAGAATACCGTACCACTCTGGTGCGGATCTTAATCTGGAAGATCTACAAAGTTTGGTAGTAACTTGATCTGAAGTTTCATGATCATCATCATTAGCTTCCTCACTAATTGGTGTAGGAATCACTGGAACTGATTTCCATGATGAACTACTTTCCAATTCGGGAGAAGGTACAAATTACCTTATCAAGCTCTACTTTCCTCCCACTCACTTCTTTCGAGAGAAACTCCTTCTCTAGAAAGGATCCATTAATAGCAACGAATGTTTTGCCTTCGGATCTGTGATAGAAGGTGTACCCAACAGTTTCCTTTGGGTATTCTACGAAGACGCACTTCTCCGATTTGGGTTCGAGCTTATCAGGTTGAAACTTTTTCACATAAGCATCACAGCCCCAAACTTTTAAGAAACGACAACTTTGGTTTCTTGCCAAACCACAGTTCATAAGGCGTCGTCTCAACGGATTTAGATGGTGCCCTTTTAATGTGAATGCAGCTGTCTCTAATGCATAACCCCAAAACGATAATGGTAAATCAATAAGAGACATCATAGATCGCACCATATCCAATAAAGTGCGGTTACGATGTTCGGACACACCATAACATTGTGGTGTTCCAGGTGGCGTGAGCTGTGAAACTATTTCACATTGTTTCAAATGAAGACCAAACTCGTAACTCAAATATTCGTCTCCACGATAAGATCATAGAAACTTTATTTTCTTGTTACGATGATTTTTCCACTTCACTCTGAAATTCTTTGAACTTTTCAAACGTTTCAGACTTATGTTTCATTAAGTAGATATACCCATATCTGCTCAAATCATCTGTGAAGGTCAGAAAATAATGATACTTGCCGCGAGCCTCAACACTCATCGAATCGCATACATTAGTATGTATTATTTCCAATAAGTCAGTTGCTCGCTCTATTGTTCCGGAGAACGGAGTCTTTAGTCATCTTGCCCATAAGGCATGGTTCGCAAGCATCAAGTGATTCATAATCAAGTGATTCCAAAATCCCATCAGCATGGAGTTTCTTCATGCGCTTTACACCAATATGACCCAAACTGCAGTGCCACAAATAAGTTGCACTATCATTATTAACTTTGCATCTTTTGGTTTCAATATTATGAATATGTGTATCACTACGATCGAGATCCAACGGACCATCTTTCATTGGGTGTGTAACCATATAAGGTTTTATTCATGTAAACAGAACAACAATTTATTCTCTTACTTAAATGAATAACCGTATTGCAATAAACATGATCAAATCATATTCATGCTCAATGCAAACACCAAATAACACTTATTTAGTTTCAACACTAATCCCGAAAGTATAGGGCGTGTGCGATGATGATCATATCAATCTTGGAACTACTTTCAACACACATCGTCACCTCGCCTTTTTACTATTTTCTGTTTATTCTACAACTCCCGTTTCGAGTTACTACTCTTAGCAACTGAACCAGTATCAAAATGCCGAGGGGTTGCTATAAACACTAGTAAAGTACACATCAATAACATTTATATCCAATATACCTTTGTTCACTTTTGCCATCCTTCTTATCCGCCAAATACTTGGGGCTGTTCCACTTCTAGTGACTAGTCCCTTTGCAGTAGAAGCACTTAGTCTCAGGCTTAGGACCAGACTTGGGCTTCTTCACTTGAGCAGCAACTTGCTTGCCGTTCTTCTTGAAGTTCCATTTCTTCCCTTTGCCCTTTTCTTGAAACTAGTGGTCTTGTCAACCATCAACACTTGATGTTTTTCTTGATTTCTACCTTCATCGATTTCAGCATCACGAAGAGCTTGGGAATCGTTTTCGTCATCCCTTGCATATTATAGTTCATCACGAAGTTCTACTAACTTGGTGATGGTGACTAGAGAATTCTGTCAATCACTATATTATCTGGAAGATTAACTCCCACTTGATTCAAGCGATTGTAGTACCCAGACTATCTGAGCACATGCTCACTAGTTGAGCGATTCTCCTCCATCTTTTAGGTATAGAACTTGTTGGAGACTTCATATCTCTCAATTCGGGTATTTGCTTGAAATATTAACTTCAACTCCTGGAACATCTCATATGGTCCATGACGTTCAAAACGTCTTTGAAGTCCCGATTCTAAGCCGTTAAGCATGGTGCACTAAACTATCAAGTAGTCATCATATTGAGCTAGCCAAACGTTCATAATGTCTACATCTGCTCCTGCAATAGGTTTGTCACCTAGCGGTGCATCAAGGACATAATTCTTCTGCACAGCAATGAGGATAAACCTCAGATCACGGATCCAATCCGCATCATTGCTACTAACATTTTTCAACACAATTTTCTCTAGGAACATATCAAAATAAACATATGGAAGTAACAACGCGAGCTATTGATCTACAACATAATTTGCAAAATACTACCAGGACTAAGTTCATGATAAATTAAAGTTCAATTAATCATATTACTTAAGAACTCCCACTTAGACAGACATCTCTCGAGTCATCTAAGTGATCACGTGATCCAAATCAACTAAACCATAACCGATCATCACGTGAGATGAAGTAGTTTTCAATGGTGAACATCACTATGTTGATCATATCTACTATATGATTCACGCTCGACCTTTCGGTCTCCGTGTTCCGAGGCCATATCTGCATATGCTAGGCTCGTCAAGTTTAACCTGAGTATTCTGCGTGTGCAAAACTGGCTTGCACCCGTTGTAGATGGACGTAGAGCTTATCACACCCGATCATCATGTGGTGTCTGGGCACGACAAACTTTGGCAACGGTGCATACTCAGGGAGAACACTTCTTGTTAATTTTTAGTGAGAGATCATCTTAAAATGCTACCGTCAATCAAAGCAAGATAAGATGCATAAAGGATAAACATCACATGCAATCAATATAAGTGATATGATATGGCCATCATCATCTTGTGCTTGTGATCTCCATCTCCGAAGCACCGTCGTAATCACCATCGTCATCGGCGCGACACCTTGATCTCCATCGTAGCATCGTTGTCGTTTACGCCATCTATTGCTTCTACGACTATCGCTACCGCTTAGTGATAAAGTAAAGCATTACAGGGCGATTGTATTGCATACAATAAAGCGACAACCATATGGCTCCTGCCAGTTGCCGATAACTCGGTTACAAAACATGATCATCTCATACAACAAAATATAGTCTCACATCTTGAGCATATCACATCACGACATGCCCTGCAAAAACAAGTTAGACGTCCTCTACTTTGTTGTTGCAAGTTTTACGTGGCTGCTACGGGCTGAGCAAGAACCGTTCTTACCTACGCATCAAAATCACAACGATAGTTTGTCAAGTTGGTGTTGTTTTAACCTTCGCAAGGACCGGGCGTAGCCACACTCGGTTCAACTAAAGTTGGAGAAACTGACACCCATCAGCCACCTGTGTGCAAAGCACATCGGTAGAACCAGTCTCGCGTAAGTGTACGCGTAATGTCGGTCCGGGCCGCTTCATCCAACAATACCGCCGAAACAAAGTATGACATGCTGGTAAGCAGTATGACTTATATCGCCCACAACTCACTTGTGTTGTACTCGTGCATATAACATCAACGCATAAAACCTAGGCTCGGATGCCACTGTTGGGGAACGTAGTAATTTCAAAAAAAATCCTACGCACACGCAAGATCATGGTGATGGCATAGCAACAAGAGGGGAGACTGTTGTCCACGTACCCTCGTAGACCATAAGCGGAAGCATTATGACAACGCGGTTGATGTAGTCGTACGTCTTCACGATTCGACCGATCCAAGCACCGAACGTACGGCACCTCCGTGTTCAGCACACGTTCAGCTCGATGACGTTCCCCGGGCTCCAATCCAGCAAAGCATCGGGGATGAGTTCCGTCAGCACGACGGCGTGGTGACGATGATGATGTTCTACCGACGCAGGGCTTCGCCTAAACTCTGCGACGATATGACCAAGGTGGAATATGGTGGAGGGGGGCACCGCACACGGCTAAGGAACGATCCGTAGATCAACTTGTGTGTCATGGGGTGCCCCCCTGCCTCTGTATATAAAGGAGTGGAGGAAGGGAGTGCCGGCCCTCTCTATGGCATGCCCTAGGGGAGTCCTACTCCCACCGGGAGTAGGATTCCCCCTTTCCTAGTCCAACTAGGTGTCCTTCCAAGTAGTAGGAGTAGGAGACAAGGAAGGGGAAGAGGGAAGAGAAGGAAGGAGGGGGCGCCGCCCCTCCCCCTAGTCCAATTCGGACTAGTCAATGGGGGCGCGCGGCCTGCCTCTCCCTCTCCCCTAAAACCCAATAAGGCCCATATACTTCTTCCCCCGTATTCCCGTAACTACCCGGTACTCCGAAAAATACCAGAATCACTCGGAACCTTTCCGAAGTCCGAATATAGTCGTCCAATATATCGATCTTTACGTCTCAACCATTTCAAGACTCCTCGTCATGTCCCCGATCTCATCCGGGACTCTTAACTCCTTCGGTACATCAAAACTCATAAACTCATAATAAAATTGTCATCGTAACGTTAAGCGTGCGGACCCTACGGATTCGAGAACTATGTAGACATGACCGAGACACGTTTCCGATCAATAACCAATAGAGGAACCTGGATGTTCATATTGGCTCCCACATATTCTACGAAGATCTCTATCGGTCAAACCGCATAACAACATATGTTGTTCCCTTTGTCATCGGTATGTTATTTGCCCGAGATTCGATCGTCGGTATCCAATACCTAGTTCAATCTCGTTACCGGCAAGTCTCTTTACTCGTTCCGTAATACATCATCACGTAACTAACTCATTAGTTACAATGCTTGCAAGGCTTAAGTGATGTGTATTACCGAGAGGGCCCAGAGATACCTCTCCGACAATCGGAGTGACAAAACCTAATCTCAAATTATGGCAACCCAACATGTACCTTCGGAGACACCTGTAGAGCACCTTTATAATCACCCTGTTACGTTGTGACGTTTGGTAGCACCCAAAGTGTTCCTCCGGTAAACAGGAGTTGCATAATCTCATAGTTACAGGAACATGTATAAGTCATGAAGAAAGCAATAGCATCATACTAAACGATCAACTGCTAGGCTAACGGAATGGGTCTTGTCAATCACATCATTCTCCTAATGATGTGATCCCATTAATTAAATGACAACACATGTCTATGGTTAGGAAACATAACCATCTTTGATTAATGAGCTAGTCAAGTAGAGGCATACTAGTGACTATATGTTTGTCTATGTATTCACACATGTATCATGTTTCCGGTTAATACAATTCTAGCATGAATAATAAACATTTATCATGAAATAAGGAAATAAATAATAACTTTATTATTGCCTCTAGGGCATATTTCCTTCAACCCTAACTCTCTACTTGTGGTTACTTGTCTCGTTACACTTACGTACATTATATTGTGCCTGTCTACCTACGTGTTTGTGTTGTTTGCTTAGTACTTTGTGCTCATGTGCAATTGTTAGGCTCATCTTCATATTCCGCATTATTGCCTAAAATTGCCAGGTAACAATTAAAATTTGTAATTGTACCTATTCACCCCCCCCCCTTATAGGTCCATCTCGATCCTTTCAACTAGGCCAAAAGTTAATGGTCGGCCCTCTTACCTCCCGGGTCGTTAACAGGCCGACATCGAAGCGGGCAACAGGTGGCCCCAATTTATTTCACGGACTGTGAACAGGCCGTTACTAAGTTTGGGCTACATATGGTCCAACTATACTGTAGGCCTTTAGCAGGCCGAAAGAGACAGCGGGTTTGTACTGGACCATGAAGAGCATGGGCCGCTAAGAGGCCGAAAGTCAGGTCGTATTGTAAATGGTTCAACTGTGTTGTGGGCCTTTAGCAGGCCGAAAGAGAAACTGGGCCGGTATTGGACCATGACGGGCATGGGCCATTAAAAGGCCAAAACTAAGGCCCGACTACAAATGGCCCAACTCATTTATGGTCCGTTAAAAGGCCAAAAGGCACACAGGGCCGGGAATTGGCCCAACACTTAAATGGGTCGCTAAAAGGCCAAAACTCAGGTCCGACTACAAATGGCCCAACTGATTTATGGGCCGTCAACAGGCTGAAAGTGACACCAGGCCAGAAATTGGCCCAACACTTAAATGGGCCGCTAAAAGGCCGAAACTGAAGTCCGACTACAAATGGCCCATCAGATTTATGGGTCGTCAACAGGCTGAAAGACACACCGGGCCGGAAATTAGCCCAACATTTAAATGGGTTGCTAAAAGGACGAAAGATGTACATCCTGAAAATTGGCACATCCATTAAATGGGTCGTTAACAGGCCGAAATCTCATCGGGCCGATATTGAGCCCAAATATATAGCGGGCTGTTAACGGGCTCGAACTGACGATGGGCTGCAATGGTGTCAAATCTTTAACGGGCCGTTGACAGGCCAAATTGGCACATCTCGTATGGGTCGTGGGCTTAAATGGACGTGACACAAGTAGGCCTTATATGGGCCGGCCTGCTAATTTTTACTGGGCCAGCCTTTTTCACCGGAATGGGCCACTGTTGGGCCGTGCAACGTGTCGACCTATCATAGGCGCCTCCTGTCCAATGAGTGGATGACATCTGTCCCAACGGTGAGGCAACACGTGTTTCCTGCGGCCAATGATGATTTTACACGTGGAAAATCCCCATTGGCCCGGGTTGTTAACGGGTTATCGGATCCAAAACCGGACCTGATAGCTTAATGGCGTTCCATTATGGTGGATGCCACGTGTCGGTCACCCTTGATGAAAGCACTTCTGTGACGCGCGATTTATTGTCATGGAAGTGGACATTTCCGTGATGATAATTTTGGTAATGTCATGGAACACTTCTACAACAGCACAGGTATGACTATCTTGATTCTATCATAAAATCATCATGAATGTACATGCATGAGAAAAAACACGACCTACTGTGACAAACACGTATCACCACAGAAGTGTATTTTTTTGTATTGTTAGTTGAATCAAATTTGACTATATCCGGTCCTTGAAGAAGGTTAAAACAACAAACTTGATAATCACGGTTGTGGTTTATGCGTAGGTAAGAACGGTTCTTACTAGAAGCCCATAGCAGCCACGTAAAACTTGCAACAACAAAATAGAGGACGTCTAATTTGTTTTTGCAGGGCATGTTGTGATGTGATATGGTCAAGACATGATGTGATATACGTTGATGTATGAGATGATCATATTTTGTAATATCAACAACTGGTAGGAGCCTTAGGGTTGTCTCTTAATTATTGTATGAAATGCAAGTGCCGTGTAATTGTTTTACTTTATTGCTATGCGTTAGCAATACTTGTATCCTGTCCTGGGTGTGTGCGTGTGTTGCGGTGAAGTGGCGTGTATTTATACAGGATGCTTGTGGTTTGATGCTTTATATATAAAGCAGGGCGAAAGCCTTTTTCGGTATCCACCTGGTTAAATCCGTGATTTATGTAAGTTCTCTTTAAAAAAGGCTTGCAGTAGGTTCTTCAAGAAATAATTTATATTTATTCATAACAACACACTAAACATTACTAGATTTATCTAGGAGGGTAATGTACGTACTTGTAGACTTTCAGTTTGTTGCAATTTATTGTGGTTTTCGTATCTCCCTTCTCCATGCTCCAACCCAGTCCAGGTACATAAAGGAATGTGCCTCCGCAGTCAGCGCTCACACACTGTCGTGGTTGCTCAGAAAACAAAACAATAAACATTGCCACAGTCGAGATCCCTGCTGCTGCGCCACCTCACGAGTAGGCTCTGGTGCTATGTATCCTTCGTCCGCCCTAGATGAGTTGGAACTGTGGGTACTTGCACGGCAAGCGGTTGCTATTTTTCTAGAAAGGCTGATTTTTTTAGGAAGTTGTATGATGCTATGTCTCTTATTCAGTTTTTATCTTGAGTTTAGCTCTCTGCTCCAAGCAAAGCCATGTCCTCCAAATAAATGGTGCATATATGAATTAAATAGAAGGAGAAGCAAGTTATGCTCACAACTTAATGTATTTTACTTCTCGATTAATCCATTAGTGACCAACGATTAACTGTAAAAGAAAGGGACAACATTGCTTGATGTGCATAAGGATCCTCAAGGTATATATTTTGCACAATAAATATTGACAGCTGAAATAACGCATTGCAACGCATGGGCATTTTTACTACTATGAGAACAAAGTGTGGACTTTGGTACACTTGCTCGATGATCAGCAAGCCATAGAGAATAAATTGATCTTCAAGAAGAAGACGGGCGCTGATGGTAATGTTACTATCCACAAAGCTCGACTTGTCGCAAAAGGTTTTCGACAAGTTCAAGGAGTTGACAACGATGAGACTTTGTCACCACTACTAGGGAAAACCTTATACACAGAAACTTACCAGTAGCACGGGTCAAAAAGAGGCGCTACTACAATTTACCACTAGCGCGCTGAAAACAAACGCGCTGCAGCTAAGTTTGTAGCAGTAGCGCGTCTCACGGAAGAAGCACTACAACTACAATTCCCCTACTGTTCTCGCCAGGCTACCAATAGTAGTAGCGATCCTAACTAAAGCGCGTTGCTGCTAAGAATGTTATAGCAGCGTGTTTTTCGCAGAAAATGCTACTGCTAATGAAAAGAAAATAAAGTGAAAAAAATATAGAAAAGTAAACGAAAATGAAAGAAATATAAAAAGGGGAAGAGAAAAAAGAAAATGTGAAGGAAAATAAATAAAAAATAAAAATAAAGGAGAAAGGCATAGCAGCAGCGTGGTTTCAGGACAGGCGTTGTAGATAACTTAGCAGTAGCGCGTGTTGTCGTCCAGCACTATAGCTAAGTTAGCTATAGCTAACATAGCAGTAGCGCTTTCCATATAGCGGGCTACTGCTATTTTTGACTTAACCGTGTGGTTCTTCTTCACCATGGCCACTTCCACCAAATCCAACTCATCTACTATCGCCGTCGCCGTCGCCCTACATCGCCATCGGCCACCGCACGCTCTCCTGTCGCCTTCCGCACGCCCTCAACGCTGCCCCCGACCCCGACCTCAACGCCGCCGCCGACCCCGACCTCGACGCCCTCCCTACATCGCCGCCCTCCGTCGCGCGCCCGAGCCCCGACCCCGACCTCGACGTTGTATGCCCCTCCGAGGTGAGCACGCCTACACCTCCTCCTCCTCCTCCCCTACCTCTGCCTAGCTAGAGTTCCTAGGGTTCATCTAATTTTAGAGTTTATCTAATTAGTTAGGGTTCATCAAATTAGATGCTAATTAGGGCAGTAGTTGTAGATGCCTAATTGTAAATTAGATGTTAATTAGGGTAGTAGTTGTAGATGCTTAATTAGTTTTTAGGAAAAATTCCTAGGGTTCATGAGTGGGAAAATTAATAGAACTAGTAGAACTAGTTTATTTTTAGTAGGAACTAGTTGAATTAATAGAACTAGTTTTTTAGTAAGAAAATTAATAGAACTAGTTGAACTAGTTTATTTTTAGTAAGAACTAATTGAATTAATAGAACTAGTTTTTTTAGTAAGAAAATTAATAGAACTAGTTGAACTAGTTTGTTTTTAGTAAGAACTAGTTTATTTTTATTTATAGTAAGTGCTTAGTTGAACTAGTTGAATTAATACAACTATTTTATTTTTAGTACCAAAACTAATAGAACTAGTTTACATTTTTAGTTAAAGCAATTATTCCCGCATCGACGTCAACGATGCCTATCCCGCATCCTCGTCGTCGACTCGGTGGAGGAGGTCTGCTTGATCCGAGGGGCCATGTCCGGGACTGGGCTCCACCTGGCTGGTACTGGGATGCGCTACCTTCCAGGAGGTGCAACTTGGTGAGGAGTCACCCCATCATTGACCCGAACCTTTTTTGGTGGCGGTCGCATGGGCCGGTGATGGTGCAGAGGCTTGAGGACCCCGTGGAGGTGGTACGTCACCATGTCAGCGAAGACGACGAGCACGTCCATCGCTACATGGTTGCGTTGGAGGGCAGGTTCTCCACGACCTGGTAGGTTCTTCAGGGATCTCACTGGAGCTATGATCCTGTGATAGTTCCTTCTCTTTGGGTGTCCACCGCCCGGGCCGATACCCGTCGTTTGCTAGGGTTTTAGCTGTATTAGTCAGGTTGTATGTATGATACTATTCAAGATGTATTATTGATAATATTCGACGATGTACGGACGCAAGAGATGATTTAGTTTTTCTTATCAAATGCATGCTAATTTGAATAGTAATTTATTTTATGATTTAGTTTTGCTTATTGAATGCTCAAATTGGAGAACTACTCCTATTGTGAATGCTCAAATTGAACAGCACTATTTTGAATACTATTTTGTTTTTGCAGCCAAATCTCCATGTCGTCGTCGCCGTTGTCCCAGTCACAGACCCCCTCCGACCTCGAGGTGAGACTAGCCAAATCTCCATGTCAATATGAGTCCTATAAGATATTTTGAAATGTTTTTGTTCATATTTTCAACCACTGAAATGCAATGACCATCAAGTTTGAATGCAAATAGGATAGGTGCTTGCCCAAGTGGCCACGTTTGCAGGTAACACCTCCGAGCGGCCTATGTTTTGCCGGAGTGTTGAGTAATTTCTGTTCCGACAAATTTTAGGCGCTCGATATGTTCTTTTTTAGCAAAGGTCATGCCAGATTTTTTCGTGAATTTTGGCATGACTTGTGCTAGAATATGTAGGAAATATCGAGTGGCCTGGATTTTCTAGAAAGATAATTAAACGACATTTCGGGTTGACTTTAAGTCTATCGAGGTCCATACATGACAATCAAAAAATGAGTGAGGGAGAAAGTCTGCACCATATATGAGAGAAGAATGCCGAATGTTGTCGTGGGGGTCATTTCTCCTTCTTCTCCTTGTGCTAGACCTTTGTTATGGACTAGGGGAAGGAGGAGTAACGACCATCACCGAGGGTCGAAAAATTAGTGAGGGAGTGTGTCCACCATATATGAGAGAAGAAGAATGCCGACTGTTGTCGTGGGGATTGCTTCTCCTTCGTTCCCATGTGCTAGACATTTTGGTTTGATGCACTCGTGGACGAAGGGAGGAGCGACCATCACCAACGGTCGAATATATACACCACGTGAGCTGAGAGTTTTTAAAAAAGACTCGATGGACCGATAGTCAACACATGCAGAATAATAATGATCTAATTTAGTTTTTGTAGTACATATATTGAATTTTAGAAGTTTAATCTCTGAATTATGAACATAGGAAATGTCGTCGGACGAAAGTCTCGCGGAGTGCTCCTCGTGCGGCAACAACCAGTGTTTCTGCGACATGCCTCACTTGGTAGAAGGTCGGCGCTTCAGCATTAAGCTCCAGGAGACCTTCGATGTTGAAACGGTACGCTACGATGCAAAGTGTTTTTTCGTAATTAAGCTTGACTTCTACTACTCCAACGTGTAATTTTTGTCTTTTACAATTTGACTAGCTTATTCCATGCCATGCAAGACACTATGTCTTGGAGAGGATGGATTTTGAAGATCATGAAAGTATGGAAACAAAGAAAATTCACCTAAGGACCCATCATGGTATGCATTTTGAGGTAAATCTATACAATTCTGAGAGCGTATCCCATTTTGGTTGCCCGAATTGGGAAGCACTTTGCAGGATGTATGATTTTAATGAGGGTATACTTGTCACCATGGATCTTGGTGATCCTGACATTGACGAAGACAATTTGGACATTTGGATACTTGTTGATACGCTTCCAATTCTACCGCTATCTGAGTTTCCCAAACATAGTTATTAAGTAATTTATATTGTTTATTTCAACATAGTTGACAGCTTATTTCCATTGATAGCTTATTTTCATTCTTCAAAGAATGTGCGGAAGATGGTAGACAGAACCTACTACACCGATGGCTCGGAATTAGCTTATCAGGAGAAAAATCATCTGGTCGCATTTATTACTGATCTTGAGAATTACAATATGTATTATCAAACTCCTCACATTATGGTCAATACGTGCCACTAGTGCATGTGTTGAACTATGCTAACATCCATGGAGATGTCATGGTAAGATTTTTTAGTATTACGACATCTGTGCATCTTTTGCATAAATTCTTCTAAAACTGAACTACATTGCTAACTATGAAGTTATTACTATGTTTTTCAATAGATAATCCCGCAGGAGTGTGTGCCTCATCTGATGTTTCAGAAAGGTCGCCTAGATGTTTTGAATATACGGCCAGGTCATCCTACGAGTCACTCCTATTCATATCGGATTTCTAAAACCAATGAAGACATGACAATCAAAGATTGGAAAAAATGTATGGTCACTCGTAGGGAGCTACTTGGAAGCAACATTAGGCGAAGGACAAGAATTGGAGACAGGATAATTTGCATTCTCCATAATGGAGAGTCGGGGCCTATCTTGTTTTATGCTATTTTACCTAAGAGAGTGTAGTAGGTCCTATTCGAGAGGAGTAGGTACTAGGTACAATATGTTATTATCTGGTACAATGTGTTAGAGTTGATGATGAGGAGGAGGATAGTTGTGATTATGACTAGTGACCAACTTGCTATATGATGTCTCGTTGATGAAAATGATGATCATGAGGAGTTGTTATATGACAATGGTGTATTATGATGATAAGTTATTAATGATATGATGATGATGATGATGATATTTATTATATCATTGGGTGAAAGAACCGCAGATTAGTTTCAAGTGGATGTCCATCCACTTGAAACTAGTCCACGGTTCTTTCACGCAGTGATGTAATAACTCATTATGATGTAAAAACATTCTCTAAATTGCTACTGTATGAAAACATATATAAAGGTGCATGAATATAACATGAAATAAAAAAGAAATCGAATACGGAATAATAGTAGTAGCGCGAGCTGCCAGAAGCGCTACTAGTAATTACTCATAGCGCTCTTCCCAGG
The DNA here is from genome assembly GCF_018294505.1 of Triticum aestivum. Classification (NCBI taxonomy): domain Eukaryota; kingdom Viridiplantae; phylum Streptophyta; class Magnoliopsida; order Poales; family Poaceae; genus Triticum; species Triticum aestivum. The sequence continues at coordinate 746,479,300 of NC_057798.1, forward strand.
AAGCGCTACTACTAAGTGGGCATAGCAATAACACGGGCGGACAGGCGCTACTAATAATCTTTAGCTGTAGCGTCGTATCAGTAGCACGGTTACCCGCGCTACTCATAGGCCAAAAACACGCGCTACTACTAGCCTTTTCCCAAGTAGTGCACCCATAGTGATGCTTAAGTCTGTCCGAATCATGTTAGCAATTGCCGCATTTATGATTATGAAATCTGGCAAATGGACGTCAACACTGCATTCCTTAATGGATTTCTTAAAAAAGAGTTGTATATGATGCAACCAGAAGGTTTTGTCGATCCTAAAGCTGCTAACAGAGTGTGCAAGCTCCAGTGATCCATCTATGGACTGGTGCAAGCATCTCGGAGTTGGAATATACGCTTTGATGAGGTCATCAAAGCATATGGTTTTATACAGACTTACAGTGAAGCATGAATTTACAAGAAAATGAATGGAGTTCTGTAGCATTTCTGATATTATATGTGGATGGCATATTGTTGATTGGAAATGATATAGAATTTCCGGATAGAATAAAAGGATACTTGAATAAGAGTTTTTCAATGAAAGACCTCGGTAAAGTTGCTTATATATTGGCATCAAGATCTATAGAGATAGATCAAGACGCTTAATAGGATTTTCAATGAGTACATACCTTCACAATATTTTGAAGGAGTTCAAAATGGATCAGTCAAAGGAGTCCTAGCCTATATTGTAAGGTGTGGAGTTGAGTAACACTCAAACCCTGACCACGACAGAAGATAGAGAGAGAATGAGAGTCATTCGCTATGCCTCAGCCATAGGTTCTGTAAAGTATGTCATGCTGTGTACCAAACCTGTTATGTACCTTGCCATGAGTTTGGCAAGGGAGTACAATAGTGATCCAGGAGTAGATCACTAGACAACGGTCAAAATTATCCTTAGAGGAATAAGGAAATGTTTCTCGGTTATGGCAATGTGAACTAGATTATTGACTCTAGTAAACCTTTTGAGTGTTGGTCACATGGCAATGTGAACTATGGGTGTTAATCACATGACGATGTGAACTAGATTATTAACTCTAGTGCAAGTGGGAGACTGAAGGAAATATGCCCTAGAGGCAATAATAAAATTATTATTTTATATTCCCTTATTCATGATAAAGGTTAATTATTCATGCTAGAATTGTACTGATCGGAAACCTTAATACATGTGTGAATACATAAACAAACAACATGTCCCTGGTGAGCCTCTACTAGAATAGCTCGTTGATCAAAGATGGTTAAGGTTTCCTAACCATGGACATGAGTTGTCATTTGATAACGGGATCACATCATTAGGAGAATAATGTGATGGACAAGACCCATTCATTAGCCTAGCATAATGATCGTTCAGTTTTATTGCTATTACTTTCGTCAAGTCAAATACATATTCCTTCGACTATGAGATTATGCAACTCCCGGATATCGGAGTATTACCTTGTATGCTATCAAACGTCACAACATAACTGGGTGATTATAAGATGCTCTATAGGTATCTCCGAAGGTTTTTGTTGAGTTGGCATAGATCGAGATTAGGATTTGTCACTCCGAGTATCGGGAGGTATCTCTGGGCCCTCTCGGTAATACACATCACAATCTTGCAAGCAAACGATTAAGGAGTTAGTCACGAGGTGATGTATTACGGAACAAGTAAAGAGACTTGCCGGTAATGAGATTGAACTAGGTATGAAGATACCGATGATCGAATCTCGGGCAAGTAACATACCGATGGGCAAAGGGAATTACGTATGTTGTCATAAGGTTCGACTGATAAAGATCTTCATAGAATATGTGGGAGCCAATATGAGCATCTAGGTTCCACTATTGGTTATTGACCGGAGAGGTGTCTCGGTCATGTCTACATAGTTCTCGAACCCGTAGGGTCCGCACGCTTAACGTTCGTTGACGATATAGTATTATATGAGTTATGTGATTTGGTGACCGAATGTTGTTCGGAGTCTCGGATGTGATCATAGAAATGACGAGGAGTCTCGAAATGGCCGAGGAGTCAAGATTGATATATAGGACGATGGTATTCGGACACCAGAAGTGTTCCGGAGTGTATCGGGTATTTATCGTTGTACCAGAGGGGTTACCGGAACCCCTGGGGGAGATATGGGCCATATGTGCCATGAGAGGGGAGCACACCAGCTCACAAGGGGTGGTGCGCCCCCTATTGTAGAAGGCCAATTGGAGGAAGGAAAAAGGGGGGGTTGTCCCCCCTTTCCTTTCTCTCTTCCCCTTCCATTTCTTCTCCGGTGAAAAAAGGCAAGGGGTGCCACTTGGGGAACCCCAAGTAGGATTCAGATCCTACTTGGGGCGCCCTCTGGCTGCTCCCGCCTCCCCCCACCTTTATATATGTGGGGGGGCACCTAGCACACCCCAGACATTATCTTAGCCATGTGCGGCGCCCCCCTCCAAAGTTTACGTCTCCAGTCATAACTTCGTAGTGCTTAGGCGAAGCCATGCGGAGATCACTTCACTGTCACCCTCACCACACCGTTGACGGAACTCATCTACTACCTCGACATCTTGCTAGATCAAGAAGGCGAGGGACGTCACTGAGCTGAACGTGTGCAGAACTCAGAGGTGCCGTACGTTCGGTACTCGATCGGTGGATCACGAAGAAAGTTCGACTACATCAACCGTGTTGTGAAATGCTTCCGCTTACGGTCCACGACGGTACGTAGACATAGTCTCCCCCTTGTTGCCATGCATCTCCTAGATAGATCTTGCGTGAGCGTAGGAATTTTTTTGAAATTGCATGCTACATTCCCCAACATTACCAAGTACAAGGGGATTGACAACCATCTTGCACATGTTGGATGCAAGCATTTGCTCTGTGTGCGTAGGTACTGTCTACGATTGTTTGTATGGTTCTCCTATTGGTTCGATAATCTTGTTTCTCTATTGAGGGGAATACCATCTGCTACTATATTGCTTCACCCTTCCTCTTCGAGGACAATCCAAACGCAACTCACAAGTAGTAGTGGCCACCGCTGCTACTTTGATTTGTTGACCAGATACCATGCAGGGATCTGGTGAGATTTACTGCTCTGGCTTTTTCTATAATGGATTCATACTAATGCTTGGTTTTGTGTTTTGGTCTATGGCAACTTTAAGGAAAAAAGGAGTTCTATAACACGCCCATCTTTTTGCCATGTACTATCATTGATTGAAAATGGTTGCATCACATATGAAGCCATTTTTTGCCATGTCCATGGTTGCTTCATATAAGTATTTTTTTTCTCAGAAAATCACTAGACCAAAATGGTTGCATCACTTTAAGCTCAGACCATGTTTAGGCTTAGTTGGTTCATAGGGGCTTCTATGAATGTTTGGAGTATATGCACACTTTTGAAATTGATCAATCCCAATGGAAATTTTTGTATAATATGGTTTTTGAAGTGCCCCCATTGCAAGAGGCATTGAAAACTAGGCCTATGGCAAGTTTAGATTATCACAACGCATTTTGTAGTAGATATTGAGTTTTATCTTACTCACATGGCAATTTTTTGGGCTCGATTTGTTTAGCTGAAGGGAAGTATGTGAGTATGGTCCCCATGAGATTACGAAAACTGATGGCAAGACGAATTCGGGGCACACAGAAGAGCTCGCCAGGGGCTGTTTTGGTCGGCCATGTAGCTGGTGCATCTGGTTCTGGCGACCATGCCTCCAAGCATTTCACCGGGGCAGGGAGGAGCGTCTGACGTGTTCACCTCCGATGATGACAAGACAGACGTCTCCAAGTCTAGGATAGCTCAAGTGACGGCCACATATCCGTGGGAGTCATTCATCTCTACTGCACTGTGAGGCCGCTAACCTCGCATCATTTTTCCGTAAATCTGCTATTTTTTCAAGTCTAATCTCATTGTTTTTATGAATTAGGAATAGACATTTTTATTAACTCATGGATGAATGGTTGCACTTCCTCACTATGCAGCTACACCAATCAATTTTCACAAAAACGGAGCATAGAACTTGTAAAACCGATGGCAATTTATGATGTGTTTCCCATGGCGACTTAAGTTTTCATGCGTGCAAATTATGATATGTTTTGCATGGCAAAAGTATTCAGTACACTTTGCCATGTTGCTTTTCATATAATTACCACTACATAGCTATCAACGGTTCTAAATTTGCCTTCTAAACCATTGCATTTTGCCGTGTCAATTCTTTAATTGTCAAAAACAACACAAAATGGCAAATATTGCCATGGCAAGTTTTACTATTTATTTGACCTTTATTAACATGGCAAATTTACCTAAGTCCCCATGGAAATATTTAACTTTATTGCCATGGCAACTTTTACTATTTATTTGCATTGGCAAATTTACCTTTATTAACATGGAAAATTTACCTAAATTCCCATGGCAATATTTAACTTTTATTAACATGGCTAATTTACCTTTATTAACATGTCAAATCTTTCTAAATTCCCATCGCAATATTTAAATTTTATTGCCATGGCAAGTTTTACTATTTATTTCCCATTGCTAATTTACATTTATTAACATGGCAAAATTACCTAAATCCCCATCGCAATATTTAACTTTTATTGTCATGCAAAGTTTTACTATTTATTTGTCATGGCTAATTTACCTTTATTAACATGGCTAATTTACATAAATCCCCATGGCGGTATTTAACTTTTATTGATATGGCAAGTTTTACTTTTTATTTGCCATGACTAATTTTCCTTTATTAACAAGGAATTATTTAACTTTTATTGCCATGGCTAGTTTCACTTTTTATTTGCCCTGCAAATACATTTATTGCCATGAAAAAATTACTTTTACATACATGTAAATTATACTTTAATAGTTCACAGCAAATTATTTCTTATTTTGAGATGGCTAGTAAAATTTTACTTTTTTCGCCATGTCAAATATATGCAAATTTTAATATGATTTTGCTCATGGCATTTTTCTTGTTGATTCTTTTATTTTCTAACTTTTTGTGTTTTTTCACAAACGGCAATTTTCGCATACAATATATGTAAATTTAATTTAAAAATACCATGAGATTTTTTGCTATGAATCTGCCATTGCAAATTATTTTGTTTGTATGATGGAAACTGCCATGACTTTTTCCTTTTTGGGGTTATTGTTAAAATATATTCTTGTTTACCCATGGCAATTTTCTGCATTTGAAAGTTGATGGCATATTTTTATTTTCACTTAACAAAGCAAAAAACTGGGCTTTTGTCATGGAAAAAAGCAAAATCTGGGTTTTTTTCTTCTATTTTTAGCTGATGTGCTTTTTGTTTCACTTTTTGGGCTGTTAGGGGCTGGAGAGGCGTTCGCATAAGGTTTTTTTTATTATTATGAACCATGCAAAATTTTAGTTTGTGTATAATGGCAGATTTTACTAATTCACCATTGAAAATTTAGTAATTGGCCATGGCACTTTTTAGTAGTTTACCACGGCAATTTTAAATAATGAACCATGGCATATTCAGTCCATGTATCATGGTAAACTTTAGTAATTTACAATGGAAGTTTAGTTTATAGATCATGGCAACCTTAGTAACTGACCATGGCAAATTTAGTTCATAGATTATGGCAATTGTAGTTTCATGTATGATGGCAGATTTTAGTCTACTGCTCATAGGAAATTCATTCTTTCTCACGACAATATAACACTTTTGCTGAACCATGTCATTTTTTGTTTGGTGCTTTGTTATTTTGAGTATCATGAAAATTAGTTTGTGTGTATCATGCTGATTGTACATCATTTTTGGCGTCATGGCAAAAATGACACTAAATTTTTCCATCATCACAAACTTCTTTTCACACTTTTTTTTGCATGTAATGTAACCATCACGGCAAGCACCCCGTACGTGTCCATCGTGGCAAATCTACACCACTTTTGGCCACCATGGCACACTTTATTGATCTCTTGCCATTAATATATGGTCTTAGGACCTTGGCAATTTTTCTTTCTTTTCGCAACATGGCAAACTTACTATTTTGATGTGACCATGGAAAATTTTAGTTCAGGTTCATGGCATATTTCTTTTGTGTGTGTCTTTTTTGCTTTTTAGTTTTTTTTGTGTGTGTCTATTTTCTGTTTTTCTGTGCTTTTCATTTACGTCTAGAAAGAGGCCCAGCAAACTGGGTTGTTAGGCATTTTCTAGATCGTGTGCCTCCGGGGTCGTTCGGGCTGGAGGGGTTTTTCATTGAACGATTTCGTCCCGAACGAGAGAATAGTTCAATCGATCGACTCCTTGTGCCGAACGAGTCATTCGGTCTGGCCCTTCCCCAGACTGAACGGTCAATATCATGTAAAAACCTAGAACAAAATATAGCATAATTGTGTGTATTATTAATTTCGGGTTAATTGTGTGTATTGTTAATGAGCAATGCTACATATAGGGGGGGTTTACAAGAGATTTACGGGCTAGGCTGAGGTGGGATGTGTTGATTGATTGTTAAGATGAAGCGGGCCCCATCCTAAAAATCAGGGTGGAGAGATTAGTGAGGGGAGAAGGTTAGTCCGTTAATTCTTGTAAAATTTCCCGTACGTCACCATTGTGTGTATCGTTTGACCTGGCAGGCTACAACAACGAAATGACACAATGATAACCAATCCTCCGGGGATAACGGGCAGTGCAAGGCAACCGACCTTACCACACTTTCCCTGAATGTAGATTACATTGCTTGATCTAAAAGCCTAGACCCCCGCCCCACCCCAAGATCCCGCGGCGTGGTGAATTGAGGCGCAAGAGAGCGATGCCAGGCGAGGAGGGTTCGTCGAAGGCACGCGCCATCAGGAGCGGATTCAAGAGGGTGGCCAAGGCAGCGGTGTCCGGCGGCAAGGAGTATGTGCTGACGCGGCGCGACCATGCACCGATGGAGAATAGCGCACTGAGGTCGTGCGCCACCAAGCGAAAGGTGGAGGAGTCTGTCCGCATCACCAGGAGTAAGGCGGCGGCGCAGGGAGCGGCGGCTGCCAAAGGCGATGAGGAGGAGGTTCCTGCGAAGAAGAAGGGCCGGCTGCCGGAGGAGGAGATCCATCGCATCATCGCCCGGGATCAGTATAGGGATCGTCTCCCTATCGGCATCGTGGACCTGAAGCGACGGAACCCTGACTTGATTCCGTCGCCGGAAGAGGAGATGGACGAGGAGATGATGGACCTCTACGTGGAGGCGCGCGTGACTTACCAGGTTCGGGAGCGTTTCCCGAAATTCCAGGCCTGGGTCCGCAGCGAGTACTGCAAGAAGGGCTATGTGGAGGTTGACAATCACATCACTTAGATGCAGGACGAATTTAATCAAGGCAGAGCAAGCCCCATGCATGAGATAGAAAGATCATCCTACCTGTGTTAGCCATCTGCCTGTGATGATGCAGTTTAAGTTTATCCATGGTGTTTCTTAGTATGTCTTTTTATCATCTCTACTATATGTCATTATTGTAATCGATGAACGCCTTATATGATATACTACTGTCGAAAAACGTTTTACAGGGAGTAGTATTTAACTATGAATGGAATATCCACCAGTTTGGCATAATAAAAAACATGGAGGAATCCCACTATCCCTAGCAACACTTATCGCCCGTCATCCCCTGATGTATATCCGCAAGAAGAGAGGTTCCAAAGGCAATAAGGCATACTCTTCCAAATGAGTGCCGTGGATTGCAGCATCATTGTGCGGCGTCGTCCTTTATTGTAAGAAAATGCCAATGGCACGAGCGTTGTCTTGCCACCGGCAATCATTCTGGCCACCGTTCCTGCCTGGCCAGTCATGTTTTCAGATGTAGCAACTGGAGGCATCAGTACGTTCCCGTTGGAAACAAGGTAGTAATAATTTTCTCCCATCATGTTTCCTAAAAGGTTTCTACGAACTTACAAAGAAGTTACACGATCTAGCTAGATTCAGTTTAAAGTAATCGTCATTAACATCAACCTGTCACTGTCATCTACTAAATTTATGTTCACCTCTGGTTGTGCTACTTGAGCAACAGGAGTACTGCATCTTAAGTGAAAAGTTGAACCGGATTACTTAAAGGGCCACTGGACATGCATGGAATGAAGGCCCTGACAAAGGAGCAGCTGAAGATCAGCCGAAAGGGCAACGAAGGAACAAAGAGCAGCTCCAATATGCCGGGACACGACCACGTCCATGCTCCTTATCGTGGTTTGAAGATAGCGAAATTTATAATTAGGACGCGTCTAGGGAGCAGCCGGGTGCTCCCTAGCGTTTCCTGACAGCCACCCAGAAAAAGTAAATTTCTGTCCCCCCTTGTCCAGGATAGGAAAGTACCTGCCCCCCCTTCCGATTCCCGCATCCTTCCGTTTCGCCCGATCCCTCCCCCACCCCTGCGCGTCTTCTTTTCTCCTTTCTCCTCACCTAACCCCCAGCCCCATCTTCTTCTCTCCCAAGCAAAAAAGGACAGCACGCCCCTTCCCCCTCACTACTTCCAGATCCAAGAAAACCTTGACAGCCCTCCAATGGCGGCTCCATTGATGTTTCTTCTCTAGGCGCCTCGTTCCTGATTACCTTGCAAAAAGGCAAAAAAGCAAGGCAAAAAGGTCAGATTTAGCTCATCTTCCAGATCCCCTCCTCTTTCCCCACGATTTGTACAAGTCTTCAGTTGTGCAAAACATTGTGTAAAAAAGATGTGAAGTTAAGCATGTTTAGTCTGCTGTTTAGGCAAGTTTCAGCCACTTGATTTGGGCAAATTTGGTGTGATCTTAAGCATGATATTTCTTCCCAGTTTTCAAAATCTAATTGCAAATCTGTTGCATATGAACACATTTATAAATCTGTAGGCAAGTGCTGATAGTAAATGTTGGGGACAGAAAATTTAGGAGAATATAATGCCTTAAGCAAGAAAAACAACTGAGCAAAAACAGTACTTATAAAGAGGATGAGAAAACAACTGATCATGATCTATTTCTGATGTGTTCCGGTTCTATTAATTGGTTATAACAGTGCAAAAAAGACATTCTGTTTGAGCAAAAACAGTGCTATAATGAGGCAACTAAGTATATGTATGCACAAAACTTTAAAAACTTTGTTGGGGAACGTAGTAATTTCAAAAAAAATCCTACGCACACGCAAGATCATGGTGATGGCATAGCAACGAGACGGGAGAGTGTTGTCCACGTACCCTCGTAGACCGTAAGCGGAAGCGTTATCACAACGCGGTTGATGTAGTCGTACGTCTTCACGACTCGACCGATCCAAGCACCGAACGTACGGCACCTCCGTGTTCAGCACACGTTCAGCTCGATGACGTTCCCCAGGCTCCAATCCAGCAAAGCGTCGGGGATGAGTTCCGTCAGCACGACGGCGTGGTGACGATGATGATGTTCTACCGGCGAAGGGCTTCGCCTAAACTCCGCGACGATATGATCGAGGTGGAATATGGTGGAGGGGGTCACCGCACACGGCTAAGGAACGATTCGTAGATCAACTTGTGTGTCTATGGGGTGCCCCCCTCCTCCGTATATAAAGGGGGAGAGGAGGAGGGGGGCGGCCAAGAGGGGAGGCGCGCCCTAGGGGGGCAAACCTACTCCAAGTAGGTTTGGCCCCCCTTTCCTATTAGCAGTAGGAGAGGGAAGGAAGAGAGGGGAGGGAAGAAGGAAAGGGGGGCCGGCCCCTCTCCCAATTCGGATTGGGCTTGGGGGGCGCCCCCTCCTTTGCCCCTTCTCCCTCCCTTCCACTAAGGCCCAATAAGGCCCATATACTTACCGGGGGGTTCCGGTAATCTCCCGGAACTCCGGTATAGTCCCAATCTCATCCGGAACCTTTCCGGTGTCCAAATATATCCGTCCAATACATCAATCTTTATGTCTCGACCATTTCTAGACTCCTCATCATGTCCGTGATCACATCCGGTACTCCGAACAACCTTCGGTACATCAAAACTTATAAACTTATAATAAAACTGTCATCGTAACGTTAAGCGTGCGGACCCTACGGGTTCGAGAACTATGTAGACATGACCTAGAACTATTCTCGGTCAATAACCAATAGCGGAACCTGGATGTTCATATTGGTTCCTACATATTCTACGAAGATCTTTATCGGTCAAACCGCATAACAACATACGTTGTTCCCTTTGTCATCGGTATGTTACTTGCCCGAGATTCGATCGTCGGTATCCAATACCTAGTTCAATCTCGTTACCGGCAAGTCTCTTTACTCGTTCCGTAATACATCATCCCACAACTAACTCATTAGTTGCAATGCTTGCAAGGCTTAAGTGATGTGTATTACCGAGAGGGCCCAGAGATACCTCTCCGACAATCGGAGTGACAAAACCTAATCTCGAAATACGCCAACCCAACATGTACCTTCGGAGACACCTGTAGAGCACCTTTATAATCACCCAGTTACGTTGTGACGTTTGGTAGCACACAAAGTGTTCCTCTGGTAAACGGGAGTTGCATAATCTCATAGTCACAGGAACATGTATAAGTCATGAAGAAAGCAGTAGCAACATACTAAACGATCGTGTGCTAAGCTAACGGAATGGGTCAAGTCAATCACATCATTCTCCTAATGATGTGATCCCGTTAATCAAATGACAACTCTTTTGTCCATGGCTAGGAAACTTAACCATCTTTGATTCACAAGCTAGTCAAGTAGAGGCATACTAGTGACACTATGTTTGTCTATGTATTCACACATGTATCATGTTTCCGGTTAATACAATTCTAGCATGAATAATAAACATTTATCATGAAATAAGGAAATAAATAATAACTTTATTATTGCCTCTAGGGCATATTTCCTTCAGACTCCCACTTGCACTAGAGTCAATAATCTAGTTCACATCAGCATATGATTCAACACCAATATTCACATCTGTATGTGATTAATACCCATAGTTCACATCGTCATGTGATCAACACCCAAAGGGTTTACTAGAGTCAATAATCTAGTTCACATTGCTATGTGATTAACACCCAAAAGAGTACTAAGGTATGATCATATTTTGCTCGTGAGAGAAATTTAGTCAACGGGTCTGTTACATACAGAGCCGTATGTATTTTGCGAATATTCTTATGTCTTCAATACTCTGCACGGAGCTACTCTAGCTAATTGCTCCCACTTTCAATATGTATCCAGATTGAGACTTAGAGTCATCTGGATCAGTGTAAAAGTTTGCACCGATGTAACTTTTACAACGAACTCTTTTATCACCTCCATAATCGAGAAACATCTCCTTAGTCCTCACTAAGGATATTCTTGACCGCTGTCTAGTGATCTACTCTTAGATCAAAATTGTATTCCTTTGCCAAACTCAGAGCAAGGTATACAATAGGTCTAGTACACAACATAGCATACTTTATAGAACCTATGACTGAGGCATAGGGAATGACTGTTCATTCTTTTCTATTTTCTGCCATGGTCGGGTTTTGAGTCTTACTCAACTTCACACCTTGCAACACAGGCAAGAACTCTTTCTTTGACTGTTCCATTTTGAACTACTTCAAAATCTTGTCAAGGTATGTACTCATTGAAAAATCTTATCAAGCGTCTTGATCTATCTCTATAGATCTTGATGCTCAATGTGTAAGCAGCTTCACCAAGGTCTTTCTTTGAAAAACTCCTTTCAAACACTCCTTTATGCTTTGCAGAATAATTATACATTATTTCCGATCAACAATATGTCATTCACATATACTTATCAGAAATGCTGTAGTGCTCCCACTCACTTTATTGTAAATACAGGCTTCTTCAAAAGTCTGTATAAAACCATATGCTTTGATCAACTCATCAAAGCGTATATTCCAACTCTGAGATGCTTGCACCAGTCCATAGATGGATCGCTGGAGCTTGCACACTTTGTTAGCATCTTTAGGATTGACAAAAACTTTCTGGTTGCATCATATACAACTCTTCTTTAATAAATCCATTAAGGAATGCAGTTTTGACATCCATTTGCCAGATTTCATAAAATGTGGCAATTGCTAACATGATTCAGACAGACTTAAGCTTCGATACGAGTGAGAAAATCTCATCGTATTCAACACCTTGAACTTGTTGAAAACCTTTTGCAACAAGTCGAGCTTAGTAGATAGTAACACTACTATCAGTGTCCGTCTTCCTCTTGAAGATCCATTTATTTAACATGGCTTGCTGATCATCGAGCAAGTCAATCAAAGTCCATACTTTGTTCTCATACATGGATCATATCTCAGATTTTATGGCCTCAAGCCATTTCGTGGAATCTGGGCTCATCATCGCTTCCTCATAGTTCGTAGGTTCATCATGGTCTAGTAACATGACTTCCAGAACAGGATTACCGTACCACTCTGGTGCGGATCTTACTCTGGAAGACCTACGAGGTTCTGTAGTAACTTAATCTGAAGTTTCATGATCATCATCATTAACTTCCTCACTAATTGGTGTAGTAGTCACAGGAACAGATTTCTGTGATGAACTACTTTCAAATAAGGGAGCAGGTACAGTTACCTCATCAAGTTCTACTTTCCTCCCACTCACTTCTTTCGAGAGAAACTCCTTCTCTAGAAAGGATCCATTCTAAGCAACGAATGTTTTGCCTTTGGATTTGTGATAGAAGGAGTACCCAACAGTTTCCTTTGGGTATTCTATGAAGACGCACTTCTCCGATTTGGGTTCGAGCTTATCAGGTTGAAACTTTTTCATATAAGCATCACAACTCCAAACTTTAAGAAACAACAACTTTGGTTTCTTGCCAAACCACAGTTCATAAGGCGTCGTCTCAACGGATTTTGATCGTGCCCAATTTAAAGTGAATGCAGCTGTCTCTAATGCATAACCCCAAAATGATAGCGGTAAATTGGTAAGAGACATCATAGATTGCACCATATCCAATAAAGTGCGGTTACGATGTTCGGACACACCATAACGTTGTGGTGTTCTAGGTGGCGTGAGCTGTGAAACTATTCCACATTGTTTTAATTGAAGACCAAACTCGTAACTCAATATTTGTCTCCGCGATCAGATCGCAGAAACTTTATTTTCTTGTTACGATGATTTTTCCACTTCACTCTGAAATTCTTTGAACCTTTGAACTATTTCAGACTTATGTTTCATCAAGTAGATATACCCATATCTGCTCAAATCATCTTGTGAAGGTCAGAAAATAATGATACTTGCCACGAGCATCAACACTCATTGGATCGCATACATCGGTATGTATTATTTCCAATAAGTCAGTAGCTTGTTCCATTGTTCCAGAGAACGGAGTTTTAGTCATCTTGCCCAAAAGGCACGGTTCGCAAGTATCAAATGATTCATAACCAAGTGATTCCGAAAATCCATCTTTTATGGAGTTTCTTCATGCGCTTTACACCAATATGACCTAAACGGCAGTGCCACAAATAAGTTGCACTATCATTATTAACTTTACATCTTTTGGTTTCAATATTATGAATATGTGTATCACACGATCGAGATCCAACAAACCATTTCCATTGGGTGTATGACCATAGAAGGTTTTATTCATGTAAACAGAACAATAATTATTCTCTAACTTACATGAATAATCGTATTGCAATAAACATGATCAAATCATATTCATGCTCAACGCAAACGCCAAATAACATTTATTTAGGTTCAACACTAATCCGCAAAGTATAGGGAGTGTGCGATGATGATCATATCAATCTTGGAACTACTTCCAACATTCATCGTCACCTCACCCTCAACTAGTTTCTGTTTATTCTGCAACTCCCGTTTCGAGTTACTACTCTTAGCAACTGAACTAGTATCAAATACCAAGGGGTTGCTATAAACACTAGTAAAGTACACATCAATAGCATGTATATCAAATATACCTATGTTCACTTTGCCATCCTTCTTATCCGCCAAATACTTGGGGTAGTTCCACTTCCAGTGACCAGTCCCTTTGCAGTAGAATCACTTAGTCTTAGGCTTAGGTCCAGACTTGGGCTTCTTCACTTGAGCAGCAACTTGCTTGCTGTTCTTCTTGAAGTTCCCCTTCTTCCCTTTGCCCTTTTTCTTGAAACTAGTGATCTTGTCCACCATCAACACTTTGATGTTTTTCTTTGATTTCTACCTTCGCCGATTTTTGCATCGCGAAGAGCTTGGGAATTGTTTTCGTCATCCCTTGCATACTATAGTTCATCACGAAGTTCTAGTAACTTAGTGATGGTGACTAGAGAATTCTGTCAATCACTATCTTATCTGGAAGATTAACTCCCACTTGATTCAAGCGATTGAAGTACCCAGACAATCTGAGCACATGCTCACTAGTTGAGCGATTCTCCTCCATCTTTTAGCCATAGAACTTGTTGGAGACTTCATATCTCTCAACTTGGGTATTTGCTTGAAATATTAACTTCAACTCTTGGAACATCTCATATGGTCCATGACGTTCAAAATGTCTTTGAAGTCCCGATTCTAAGCCGTTAAGCATGGTGCACTAAACTATCAAGTAGTCATCATATTGAGCTAGCCAAACGTTCATAACGTCTGCATCTGCTCCTGCAATAGGTTTGTCACCTAGCGGTGCATCAAGGACATAATTCTTCTGCGCAGCAATGAGGATAAACCTCAGATCAGGATCCAATCCGCATCATTGCTACTAACACAATTTTCTCTAGGAACATATCAAAATAAACATATGAGAGCAACAACGCAAGCTATTGATCTACAACATAATTTGCAAAATACTACCAGGACTAAGTTCATGATAAATTTAAGTTCAATTAATCATATTACTTAAGAACTCCCACTTAGAAAGACATCCCTCTAATCCTCTAAGTGATCACGTGATCCAAATCAACTAAACCATAACCGATCATCACGTGAAATGGAGTAGCTTTCAATGGTGAACATCATTATGTTGATCATATCTACTATATGATTCACGCTCGACCTTTCGGTCTCCGTGTTCCGAGGCCATATCTGCATATGCTAGGCTCGTCAAGTTTAACCTGAGTATTCCGCGTGCGCAAAACTGGCTTGCACCCGTTGTAGATGGACGTAGAGCTTATCACACCCGATCATCACGTGGTGTCTGGGCACGACGAACTTTGGCAACGGTGCATACTCAGGGAGAACACTTCTTGATAATTAGTGAGAGATCATCTTATAATGCTACCGTCAAACAAAACAGAATAAGATGTATAACGGATAAACATCATATGCAATCAAAATATGTGACATGATATGGCCATGATCATCTTGCACCTTTGATCTCCATCTCCAAAGTACTGTCATGATCTCTATCGTCACCGGCACGACACCATGATCTTCATCATCTTGATCTATATCAATGTGTCGTCACATGGTCGTCTCGCCAACTATTGCTCTTGCAACTATTTCTATCGCATAGCGATAGAGTAAAGCAATTATTTGGCACTTGCATCTTATGCAACAAAGAGACAACCATAGAGCTTCTGCCAGTTGCCGATAACTTCAACAAAACATGATCATCTCATACAACAACTTATATCTCATCACGTCTTGACCATATCACATCACAACATGCCCTGCAAAAACAAGTTAGACGTCCTCTACTTTGTTGTTGCAAGTTTTACATGGCTGCTACGGGCTGAGCAAGAACCGTTCTTACCTACGCATCAAAAACCACAATGATAGTTCGTCAAGTTAGTGTTGTTTTAACCTTCGCAAGGACCGGGCGTAGCCACACTCGGTTCAACTAAAGTTGGAGAAACAGACACCCGCTAGTCACCTGTGTGCAAAGCACGGCGGTAAAACCAGTCTCGCGTAAGCGTACGCGTAATGTCGGTCCGGGCCGCTTCAGCCAACAATATCGCCGAACCAAAGTATGACATGCTGGTAAGCAGTATGACTTGTATCGCCCACAACTCACTTGTGTTCTACTCGTGCATATAACATCAACGCATAAAATCTAGGCTCGGATGCCACTGTTGGGGAACATAGTAATTTCAAAAAATTTCCTTCGCACACACAAGATCATGGTGATG
The DNA here is from genome assembly GCF_018294505.1 of Triticum aestivum. Taxonomy (NCBI): domain Eukaryota; kingdom Viridiplantae; phylum Streptophyta; class Magnoliopsida; order Poales; family Poaceae; genus Triticum; species Triticum aestivum. The sequence continues at coordinate 746,495,239 of NC_057798.1, forward strand.
TCATAGCAACGAGAGGGGCGAGTGTTGTCCACGTACCCTCGTAGACCGTAAGCGGAAGCGTTATCACAACGCGGTTGATGTAGTTGTACGTCTTCACGACTCGACCGATCCAAGCACCGAACGTACGGCACCTTCGTATTCAGCACACATTCAGCTCGATGACGTTCCCCGGGCTCCAATCCAGCAAAGCGTCGGGGATGAGTTCCGTCAGCATGACGGCGTGGTGACGATGATGATGTTCTACCTGCGTAGGGCTTCGCCTAAACTCCGCGACGATATGACCGAGGTGGAATATGGTGGAGGGGGGCACCGCACACGGCTAAGGAACGATCCGTAGATCAACTTGTGTGTCTATGGGGTGCCCCCCTCCTCCGTATATAAAGGCGGAGAGGAGGAGGGGGCCGGCCAAGAGGGGAGGCGTGCCCTAGGGGGGGCAAACCTACTCCAAGTACGTTTGGCCCCCCTTTCTTATTAGGAGTAGGAGAGGGAAGGAAGAGAGGGGAGGGAAGAAGGAAAGGGGGGGCCAGTCCCCCTCCCAATTCGGATTGGGCTTGGGGGGGCGCCCCCTCCTTTGCTCCTTCTCCCTCCCTTCCACTAAGGCCCAATAAGGCCCATATACTTACCGGGGGGTTCCGGTAACCTCCCGGAACTTCGGTATAGCCCCAATCTCATCCGAAACCTTTCCGGTGTCCAAATATATCCGTCCAATATATCAATCTTTATGTCTCGACCATTTCTAGACTCCTCGTCATGTCCGTGATCACATCCGATACTCCGAACAACCTTCGGTACATCAAAACTTATAAACTCATAATAAAACTGTCATCGTAACATTAAGCGTGCGGACCCTACGGGTTCGAGAACTATGTAGACATGACCTAGAACTATTCTCGGTAAATAACCAATAGCGGAACCTGGATGTTCATATTGGTTCCTACATATTCTACGAAGATCTTTATCGGTCAAACCGCATAACAACATACGTTGTTCCCTTTGTCATCGGTATGTTACTTGCCCGAGATTCGATCGTCGGTATCCAATACCTAGTTCAATCTCGTTACCGGCAAGTCTCTTTACTCGTTCCGTAATACATCATCCCACAACTAACTCATTAGTTGCAATGCTTGCAAGGCTTAAGTGATGTGTATTACCGAGAGGGCCCAGAGATACCTCTCCGACAATCGGAGTGACAAAACCTAATCTCGAAATACGCCAACCCAACATGTACCTTTGGAGACACCTGTAGAGCACCTTTATAATCACCCAGTTACATTGTGACGTTTGGTAGCACACAAAGTGTTCCTCTGGTAAACGGGAGTTGCATAATCTCATAGTCACAGGAACATGTATAAGTCATGAAGAAAGAAGTAGCAACATACTAAACGATCGTGTGCTAAGCTAATGGAATGGGTCAAGTCAATTACATCATTCTTCTAATGATGTGATCCCGTTAATCAAATGACAACTCTTTTGTCCATGGCTAGGAAACTTAACCATCTTTGATTCACGAGCTAGTCAAGTAGAGGCATACTAGTGACACTATGTTTGTCTATGTATTCACACATGTATCATGTTTCCGGTTAATACAATTCTAGCATGAATAATAAATATTTATCATGAAATAAGGAAATAAATAATAACTTTATTATTGCCTCTAGGGCATATTTCCTTCAAACTTATGCCATGGCAAAACATGAACAGTTTTGAAACTTATAAGACAATGGAAAAGAAGGGGGAAACAAGGCTTTCCCCCCTATCAGATCTTTTGGGAGCATGTGGACCAAAAACAAATGGCTTATTGGAGCAACTTGCATTATATGATTAAGCAAAAAAGCATAATGATGTCAAGGCAACTCTTGAAGAAAACTAGAGAAGGATTCCTCTTGGACATTTGTTTCCATTATTCCTTGGTTTCGTTAGTGAAAAAACACTAGAAGAAATAAATGTAACTAAAATTGCAACTAAAAAACAAGAGACAGTTGCGTAGTACAATTTACCTTTGTTGTATCATATCCTTCACCATGATCCAAGAAAAGTTGTAAAGTTGCCAGGATACAGTGGCAAAATTATTAGTATTTCATCCTGCAAAAGAAGGAAAAAGCCAACAAGAAAATCCATATACCAAAAACATACTGAGCATATCCAAAAATACACAAACTTGCTATTGTAAAAGATGAAACCTAAAAAAGTCAACTTAAGTTCTTTCTAACACACAAACATAGGAACTGGAAGCACAAGTGGTCTGAATATAAAAAGAGCAATCATGCCCATAACACTAAACATGCTCTAATCTCTCTGAATTGGGAATGAATTCCATTCTGAAGACACTTCAAAGTAGCATTTCTATGGCAGTATGCTTGCTTCCCCAAAATCAAATGTTGCCTGCGTTTAAGAAAAACAAAATAAGAAAATATATTATGAAACACATAAAACAAAAAGCCTATGATATGTTCATATGTACAAACATGATTCATCAATGCAAAAAAACATGCATATCCTCAAAATAATATATTGCCTGACATATATAGTTTGACTTGCCTGATTATATGGTTTGGGTTGCCTGATAGTGCACTTTGAATTGCCTGGTTTTGTTCAATTGCTATCTTGTGAATCTGGTGTGCTTGCCTTGCTGTGTTGTTTGCTTGCCTAAGTTTAGTGTGGTACTAGCTTGCTTCATGAACGTAAAAATTGCTCTAATTTTTCTGGTTGAAAAAATGCACAGGTTGAACATGATTGAGCTTTTTTTTGTGTGCTTGGGTAGGGGTGCTATTGGCTTGCCTGTATTTACTGTGCTACTTGCTTCCATCCCTCTGCTGGCTTGCTTTACTTTTTCACATATTCTCAGTAAATAAACAGGTTTACAATGATTGACCTAAATGAGGAACCATCTGAAAATAATGATGATCCTTTGTACTGTACACAACATGCTACTGGAAATGCAGAATTTGTGGCGGAATCACCTAATCCCCCTATCATCCAAAGAGTACCTACAACTGTAACAGCTGGGAGTGATGCTCATACCCTTGATGGCACAGGTTCTGCAGGTGATACCGGTGGCACTGTTGGTAATGGTTTGGGTGCTGAAAATGATGATGAAGCTTGGTCATAGCCCAAGGAGCCTTACGTGGGCATGAGGTTCGACACTTTGGAAGATGCCAAGGTGCATTACAATGCATATTCCTTGCAGATGGGTTTTTCAATCAAAATGAATATTTCAAGGAAGGATATGAAAACTGGGGAGTTGATAAAACAACAGTTTGTTTGCAACAAGTTTCGAAAGCCTGATGTTGATGACGGAGGGGCAGAAAAGATTCCCGTGCTAGATGACATTGTTGAGCAAGCAAAAGATGATAATGAAGATGAGGCTATTGTCTTTCTTGATGATGATAGTAAGGGCAAAAAGAGGAGCAAGAAACAAAAAAGAGATAAAATTGTGCAAACTGGTTGCAAAGCTAAGATGATTGTGAAGGTAATAGATGGCAGATGGGAGGTGATCTACTTTGTTAGCGAGCACAACCATCCGTTGATTGACAAGCCATGTTTGACTAAGTATTTTCGATCACACCAAGGGATACCACTAGAAGAAAGGGCCTTCCTTACTCACCTTCATAACTGCAATTTAACTACAGGTTTTGAACCACACCAACCTTCCCCCTATCTTCTAACTTTAAGAACTTGGACATGCCTACTGGTTGTTTGTTTCTTAGCCCATCAACAAGTACCTAATTTTTCTTGAAATATGTTACTAATTTGCTTCAAACATATGCCTTAGTTGCTTGATAGTGACACTAAATTGCTTATAACAGTACAAAAAGAGATAAAATGCCTAATTTGTTTCTGGATGCTGGACTTGCCTAATGTTTACCTATTTCTTGCTCAATGCAAAAGTTCCTACTTTCCTGTTTTTTTAATAAAATAAATTTGGTGTTGAATCTGAACTTGCCTATGATTAGACTCTTTGTAGCTAAAATGTACAATAGTACTTGTTGTAGTTGCTTGTATGGCTTCATGAATTGCCCAAGCTTTGCATTTGAGTTGCCTTGCTGAAAAACAAAGAAGAAGCAATTTTTGGTGTTGTTTTTGTGTGGAAAAAAGGATTGACCACCATTGTGACTACATATCAACAGGTCGTATGATGCACATCATGTCAGATTTCTATGGGACAGAACTCATTGTACCTTATAGCACAAAGCACATTACAAACCTCAAGACGCTCTTAAACAAGGATGATACAAAAGAAGGGGATATGATAGAGACAGTTTCTTACTTTAAAGATCAGCAGAGGGAGGATCCAGATTTTTTTTACAAGATAAAATATGATGAGGAAGACAGGGTTGAGAATATTTTCTGGGTCGATGGTGCAGCAAGGAAGGCGTACGTGGAATCTTATCATGATTGTATCTCCTTTGACACAACGTATATGACTAACATGTACAACATGCCCTTTGCACCATTCATTGGGATTAACAGGCATGGGCAGTCATTCATGTTGGGCTGTGGCTTTGTTAGGCAAGAGTTGGCGTCAAGTTTTGATTGGCTATTCCAAACCTTCCTTGAGGCAATGCATAATGTAGCACCCACCAACATCATAACCGACCAAGACATCGCAATGGCACAGTCAATTAAAAAGATCTTTCCTACAAGTGTGCACCGCTGTTGCCGCTGGTATATTATGAAAAAAGCACAAGAAAAGCTTGGAGCATTGCTGGGGCGAAACTCTGGCTTGTCCAAAGATTTCAACAACTGTGTTGACTTTAGCTTGACGCTGGAAGAATTTGAGGCAGGGTGGTGTGAGCTGATGATGAAGTATGGGGCTATGACTGACTCTCACTTTGAGAATCTATACAAGTACAGAGAGACATGGGTATCTTGCTACTTCAAGCACCAATTCTTCCCTTTCTTGCAGTCAACTCAACACATCGAGGGGTTCAATGCCGTCCTTAAGCGATATGTGAACCCACACAAGTCCATTTTGAACTTTGTGAAGCAATATCAGAAAATCCAAACACACATACTAGTCCGGGAGGGTTCAAAAGACTACAGGACAGCACATTTACAGACTGAAATGTGGTCATCTTACCCAATAGAGAAGCAGGCGTACGGATCGTATACTAGGGACTTGTACGAGAAGTTTCGTGATGAGTTTCAATTGACTACAAGGTACAATGTGCGGCCGCATGGTGAAAACTTGTATGAGGTTTACCCCAATCAAGAGTGGGTTGCCAAATATGGTTCTAGGGGCTATTTTGTCACGGTGGAAGCTAGTGCTGGAGACTACAGATGTGACTGCTGCAAGATTGAGAGGGACGGCATGCTTTGCTGCCATATCTTGAAAGTTTTCAACCAACTTGGTGTTGATGAAATCCCAGCGCATTACATACTTAGGAGATGGACACCTATGGCAATCCCCAACGCACCCCCTGCTGTCGAAGAGCAACCTGATGAGATGCCACCATAGTCGAAAAAGGAACTCAGGCATGCAAATTTGATGATGGATTTTGGTAGTCTTGCCCGGGTTGCTAGTGCGTCAGATGCTGCAACGGATATTGTAAAGAAACATATGCGTGGTGCGCGTCATGAAATCAAAAATCTCAACATGTCAAAGAAGAAAAAACGGCAGCACCAACAAGTGGGCCCTCTGGTGGTTCTGCGCCACCATCAGCTGATGGTTCTGCGCCACAACCGAGTAACTCTCAGGCAACTGGTGGTTTTGCGTTGCGTCCTGAAGGGCCTACACAAGCCCCTTCTGGATCTAGACAACAGCGACCTACTTCTGCGCCACCACCGAGTAACACTCAAGCAACTAGTGACCCGGTGGTGCGTCATGACGAACCTGCACAAACCTCTTCTGGACCTAGGCAGTAGTGATCTAGTTCTGCACCACGGAGAAAAAACGCACCAAAACTAGGTGGCAACTCTATGAGTGAGGATGGACACCAACAAACAGCGTTCAGGGTTGCAGTGATGCACGGGAGGGTTGTACCACTACCCAGGAGCCCTCCCGCACAAAGCTGCTGGCCTATACAACAACTGTCGGGATATGTGCCACAAAACAGTGGAGCAGCACCGCACCTTTCAAGGGGCTCAACAATGACAAGGCATGTGCAAGCACTAAGAGGAGCTGCGCCACAACTTTTGATGCATACGGCACTAGCAAGAGGTCCTGTGCAACCTCCTATGGGTCCTAGACCAGCAATTTGGCCTGCACCACAAACTATGGGGGCTATACAACCACCGCGGGGGCCTAACGCGGCAAACACAACCTATGTGGCTATTCCTGGACTGGCACCATCGCCTGCATCATCAGCAGCAGAGGATGGCAGGTGTGGACAGCACCCAGGTTCTTCAACTACACAAGAAGAGAATGCCAATGCAATTCCATCTCCTATTGTGCAAGCTCTTGGTGGACATGCGCACCAGCCGCTCAGTATGGCATCTCTGCATGCAGCTGTTGCGGCCGCACAAGGTACTACGATGGTTCAAGCACAGTTTCGAAGACCTGCTACCACACTTGGCCCCACACTTCCTAGAGACCCTCCAAAATCAACAACAAAAGGGAGGTCAAAGACAAAAAGAATTCAATCAGCACTTGAGCTGCATCCGAAGAGAAAGAACAAGTGCAGCTATTGTGATTTTGTTAACCACAATGGTGCAAGCTGCCCGACCAGATTGGTGTAATGGTCAAACAGTGACCAGATGGCTGAAAAGATGTGTCGAATGGAATTGACAAATTAACCTATTTGTGAGTCTGTATGTTTGAACATCCTAAACTATTATTTCTGGTTTACAGTTTCTTGTGGCTAACTTGCCTCACACTAGAGTTTGAGTTGCCTGGTTATAAGTTTTGAGTTGCCTGTTGTGAGCTTTGAATTTCCCCGCAGACACCCTTGATCTCCCCATAATGGTCGAAAACTTACATACATGAGATTCTGCAAATGCTAAAAATGCAACAATTCCCTGGTTATGTAATGATCATAGTATTTTTTCTTTTACGGGATATTCTGAATAACTTGCCTCAAAGTAAAGCTTAAATTGCCTGTTTATGCAAATTGAGTTGCCTGGTCCAAGTTCTTATGCATGCAACTCCCCCCTCGGCAGTCCAAAGTTCACAAAAGAGCAAAGAAAACAACACATGCATTTACATGGATGTAGTGTGCGTGAGGGGAGAAAAAACTGACCTATGCTAACTTGAGTATGGTTTTCCATGGAGCCTTGTTGTTGGTGTTGTCAACCCACGCGTTAGTCAATTGCTTCCTTATGCTTGGAATATCCTCAGCTCTGAAATTTGGAACAACCCTTGCCTCCCAACCGTTTGCTAGCGTCAGAGCAAAAACACCACGGTAGAACCTAAACAAAAATTGAAAAAAGAACTTTTCTAGTTAGCTAGCTTCCTCTATGTAGTAGTGTGTCACTTGTAAAAAAGCTGAACAAAACCATATTTAATACGTGAAAAGAAGTGGATGCTTACTCATTGTTTTGTTTTGGAACATCGATGTTGCTAAGCCCAAAGTCATCCAGAGAGACACGGGAACTGGCGTAATGCTCTTCCCATAGAGACCGAAAACTTGCAACTATTTTCCTTGCGCAAACATCTAAAGCCTTGTTTTGTAGCGTCCTCCAAGAATCAAGAGCTTCAAAACGTCGATCCCTTATGTTCACGTTAAAAATCCAGTAATGGTTGCCTGTTTTAGGCTTTGTCTTGTCAATGTTCTCTAAAACTGGGAACATAATCTGTTAGAAAAAAACAAATGGGGTTAGTACAAAAAAATACAATACTAGAAGCTGGATTTAAGCAACTTTTTCTGTGTGCTCTCACAAATTAAGCCGTGGACTGAAGAAGCAAAAATGCACATGCAAGTTTTGTACTTGTGTGAGTAATTTGCCAAAAACAGAAGATGCATAGGCAAGTTATGTACTTATGTAAGCAACCAGTCAAAAAAGCACAGGCAAGTTATGCACATATGTAAGCAACTTGCCACAGAAAGCAATTTCATGGGTCTGGTCAACTTGCACCCCCCCCCCCCCCCCGGCCCCTAAGAAATATTTACATTTGTGTGAGCAAAGGGTTTAGCATAAAAAGTCATATATAAAAAATGCATTGGTAAAACAGTAAAGAAACCATTGACTTACCATGTCTTTACGGTCCAAGCGATTCGACTTGTTGAACCGGGAAACGAGCTCCTTGCCGTTTAATTCCATGTTTTGCATCTGAACCTGATGTAAAAAAGAATAGACATGACCATGACTTTTTATGAAAAAAAGAAAAAGAAAGAAATGCAAAACTACACTATTAGTTGCTTCGCGTTTTCTTACCGAGAACCTGACGGGCATCACAAGCTTCTTTGAGTCTGGTGGCAAGTTCATCATTATATTCTCTATACCAACTTCCATTACATGGCTCAAGACAAAACCTTCCTTCTTCATTGAGTTTGCGAGCTCCCTAACTGTGACAAAGTACTTGCCATATTCAATTACCCTTGCGCTGCATGAAAAAAAAAGAGAGGCATTCAGCTCACAAAATCCTTCAATAATTTGCCTGCCACCATTTCAACTTAGGAAAAACACATGGGGGGCATGGTCATATCAAGGAGAGACTATTTCAAAAAAAGAATTTCACACTAAGCCAAGTTGCCTGATTCCCATAAATGGATTGCTTGTAAACACAGTTTGAATTGCCTGGATAACATGATAGACCTTGACTGGGGGAAAGTGCATTGTGCAACAGCTGACAAAAAAGAAATGCAGTAATATACTGTCATACCCGGTATCCACATCTGGTGATTCTTCTTCATTAATTCTTCCATGCAGAATAACTGATGCATACAATCTATTTGCTTCGGGTTTGGACATGTAGACTTTCTTCTCATTATAGTCAATGAATGGTGACCTCTTGCAAGGAGGTGGCTTGATAATCCTTCTCTCAAATTGATGTGGATGCATCTCTCCTGAGCTACTACTGCTGTAAATCTTGCTGCCTGACCCCACTTCTTCTTGGTTAGAACTTTTTTCAGGTGTTTGGTATGCATTTCCTTCTGCTTGCACACACGGTTCATCTATTCCTTCAACGTCCAACAGATAATCATCATCGGTTATATCGATGATTGGCTGGTTATGTACTGGGAGTTCCTTGAACTCATGCTCTGCAAATGTGCTTGCCCCAACATGTTGATGTGCTGTGTTGTCTTCACATCTTGTGGGCAAATCATCTATGCCTAGATCGAAACTTGGTGCTGGGCAGTACTCTTTGAAAAAATCATTTGATCTTTCGGTGTCCCTTTGCTCAAAATGTTGTTTATCTTTATTTGCTGAGCTATGATTTGTGGAGTTGGATTGGGAATTCTTGCTGTTTGGATCAACACACCTTGCAAACAGCTCACTCACAGCTAGAACGTTGATTTCTAGTGCATTGGTTGCCTTCCCACTAACACGCATGAATTCGTGGTACCGCTCCTCCACATTAGAGAAATTGTAAGTGTTCCCCTAGCCAGTTGCTTCTACTGCTTCTGGGGCACTTGTGGCCTCAGGTTGGGCAAGTGCAGTTGAGCAGACAGGCAATTTCCCTAGGGCTCTTAGCAACTTTTGTTCCGAACTTTTTCCCATGGTTACAGCTTCGGGCAGGTCTTGTATCCTATTGATCTCCGTACATAGCACCAGAGGGATGTTCTCTTTCTCCTTTTTGTGTCCTGCATGATTTAATGCTCGAGCCTCAGGTGATGCCTTGAAGTCTTGCACCTTGGCCCTCTGGATACCATTGGCTGACTGTATCACATTTCCCCGAGACGGGAAAGGCACTTGACCATTTAAGTCACCTAGTGGTTGTGTTCTGCTGTGGTTTCCTGTGCTTACTAGCACTGTGGGTCCCTTCTTGAGTTGTACTGGCCTTACTTTTGTGGGGTCCAGTGTTTCCTCTGCAGAACTTGCCTGAAAAGCAGCTGGTCTTGCTTCATCCTTAGACTGAGTTGCCAGAATATGTGATCCACTTGCTTGACATTGGGAATGAAAATTACCCGACTGCTTTGGATCTACTCCTATAGGTACTGCCTCATCTCCAACTTTGCTGCACGGGGGTGCTGCTGAGCTTGATGGTGAACTCTTTACCACCTGTGTTTGGCATTCCCATAAATTGCCTCTTTTGTTTCAGAATTTGCCTGTTGTTGCTGCTGAGAAGGACAAGATTTTTTCATGGCTGACTGCCTTGGCTTTCCCCCTTGGCCGTAACCGGGATTTTCGGCACGATATGCTTGCGGATGCATTGTTGTTTCGTTCATCACAGATGGCTCCAATACAAAACTGACAGTTTTCTTCATCTTCTTTGATGGAGGGAGTGGTGGTAGTTGGTTTCGACAAGCAATCTTCTGTTCTGTAGCTTCATTTAGAGCGGCGCCAAATTCTCTCATTATTTTCTGCCGAATCACCTTTGGGCATATTTCCTTGGGGTTGAATGGTAAGCCCAAATCCAAGTCTTCCCCCCTCAACAACTCTTCGAACATCCTTTTCGCTTCAGTTGCCATGTTTATGTCATCAATATTCCACATTTCTTTCACTTCAAAAAAAGGGAAACGTGGTTCCTGGGAAACAGCAGTTTTGAATTCTGTCATCACAAGGTCTCTCATACAAATCCTATCTGCCTCATCCAATCCTTTTGCCATTCTGTCCTTCTTCTTTTCAATCAGAAATTGTAGCGTGCATTGTTCATCATCATTGATGCTTGGGTTTTCAGCTGCGGGATCCTCGTCCCGCTCAGAGCCACCATTGCTGCCTGAACCACCGTTGCCACCTCCGCTGTCATCTTCATCATCTTCATCCTACTTCCCCTGCCCATCATCTTCCTTGTCTTTGTCATCCCCATCGCCTTCTTCATCGTCATCATCCTCCTTTCCTTCATCATCTTCTTTTTCGCCATCCTCTTCTTCTTCATCATCATCATTGTCCTCGTTCCCCTCAGTTCCGTCTTCCCTCCCCATGTCAGCACTTACCCCCCCATGGTGATCAACCGTATGTCGTGCTCCCTGGCTACTTGATTTCCCCTGAACTCCACTTGAGCCATCATGACCATCATCGCTGTCTGAACTTTCATCGCTGTCGCTTTCATCACTACCTTTATCTCTGCCACCTCCCTCGCTTTCACTGTCGGTTGCCTCGCTGTCTGAATTAAACGACTCCTCCTCACTTGGTAAGATGTCTCTTCCGGCTGGTACTCGCTTGCTCCTTCTGTTAGACTGCCGCCTGCTTGTCTCCGCAGTAGTAGGATCTGCCTCCTTTGTCCCCCATTCATCATCATCTATCTTTCCAACCCCAGTCACGAGCTTCCCCACTGTATGAGAAATTACGGAACACATTTCATGCACCAACCCTGTGAGCTTCTTTTGCTTCTGTAAAACATGAAAAGTGGATGGTAGAAAACATGATAAGTACATATCTTCTATTGAAGATTCTGAAAAAATGGTTAAATGTACAAATGGCGATAAAAAGGGGAACAACAGTGAGAGGAAAAAACAAGTGGTATATAACTTACTGATTTGTCATATGACTCGGGCAATCTTGCGGCAACAAATTTGGTGATGTGGTCCATACTGCCAAACAAGCTATCATCCGCACACCGAGAAAACTCCATCTTGAGCTGGTGGTTTATAGCAAAAGAAGATTAAAAAAACTATGAGTGACAACAATTCTGGCACTCCCATACCAAAAAAAGAACTGAGAAATGAAGAAAAATAGTACTACTAATAGTCTTTAAATTCCTACAACCATTATGACACTTCCCCCCTGTTGCCTACTATTAGTGGATACTGTAATCAACAAAAATGAAGAACTAGTATGCAAGTTGCTAGTTTTCAGAACATAAGTTGCTTGTGTGGTTGTATAAATTAGCTACTTTTCAAAATGTAAATTGCACGCACAAAAAAAAGAGCTAAAAGATGTACTACAACAGCTACTATTAAAAATAGAACAACCCAACAAATCCTTCCTGTGAACATAATCCAACTGTGTGCGTGGCAAACGAAAAAGGTTCGAATAAGTCTGATAACTACTTGGACCTACTTGAAATATATGTATGGCACATGCTATTTCAAAGTGAATTGCCTACTCTAAAAATGGTGGTGTTGCCTAAAAACAATATGACAATAAAATATATATCCTAGAACAGAAAAAATGAGTTACCCGCAATTGGCCATATTCTCCTGGAGCCTTCCTGTCCTTCTTGATAACTCTGGAGATTAAATCTGAATTCCAAACTCAAACCCTTGGTACCAAGTTCAGGATTGGCTCATCAACCTCCAGAGAGTCTAGGTACAACAGCTGCGTATAGACAAGGAAAAAGAACAGAAATGTTTAAGTTACCTAATGATTGCAAAAAGAAAAGAAAAGATAAGTAAACAATTGATGCTTAAAAAAACAAAACAACTTGAAGCACTTACAACAAGGTGGAAAACACAACAACAAACAGCCTTCTTGTTGGCACGCCCCGAAGTGAACGCAAGCTTTAATTGATCAACAACAAACTGGCATATATTGGTTTCTGTTATTCCATTGACATCCATGACCGCCGCGAAACTCTTTGGGGAAATGCTCAAACTAGTTGAAGGGGCAAGGAAGCACGAAAAAACAAGAGCTAGCCAAGCGCGGACAAAGTCATCATCATGAGATCCTCCCATGTCTACGATCATCTCGCACCATTCTGTGAGGGTTGGGGAGTTCTTCGATGTGATGTTGTAAATACTGTACATTGCCTTTCTGATTTTAGGCCAATTCTCGAAGCACACCTTCCTGCCCCTGTTAGGCAAACCCCATATCCTACGGACACTTGCGGCATCTACAGGAATCTTCCCCTTTCTGGAATGACTATCTGCGAAATCTCCGGGTCATAATGCTTCATTATCCACTGGCTAAAATCTCCGGGCATGCTACTCGCTGCAAGATCCAGAATGACACCAAATTCTCTTCCGATGATGACACCCTTTTGGTCAGGAACCAAGTCCTTGTTCAACTTGAAGAGCCTTGTAGGGGATGCCCTGTTCCTACGACCCTATTGCACATAAGGAAAAAACAGAAAAAGGGAATTAGCAAAAGGGAAAGGAAAAAAGTTCATCACAACATAGGCAACTTAGGCATCATAGCTGGGAAACTGCTCAGTGAAACTGAGGAAACTATGCAAAATACCTCAGTTCCTCCCGTCTTCTGGCGTTTTGCTTTTGGAGGTTGGTCGACGTCTGCACATTCAACATTTTTGTTCTGAGCATCTACAGCTTGGCTCTCGTTACTATTCTCGTTACTAATGATATCATCAGGGTGCTTCCCCCTTGCAGCAACTGCTTTAGTTCTCATACGCTTGTACCCAGTTATTGGTGCACTACTCCATGGCTGGAAGATAGAAACCACATAAATAAATAAAAAATGGAAAACATAATCTGTTATGTACATGAAGAACATAAAAACTTCCTGAGCATGTGCACACCTGTGTTTGGTGCTCTGTATTCCCATGAGATGCAAGGTCGTCATGGCTTGATCCAGCAGGTCCATCTTATTTTGACTTATAACTTGTCCCAGCCATCTAATTTCTGCTGCATATTTAAAGGCCAAACAGTGAGATTCATCATAAAAATGAATTTGAAAAGAACTCTATATCATCCAACAAAATTCGTCTGGCTAAATTCTTACTAAACTAAGCAAACAGCAATTTAAAAAAAGTGGGCAATGAAAAGCGTTGTAAACTATCTGATTTTCACTATATTACAAAAGTATCCTATAATTGGCACTATTACCCTTCCTCTACATTTCCTATATAATCTGAAACAAATCAAGGCACCTAGAACAAAAAATCACAGAATGAATTCTCGTGCAATGCTTAAAACTGTCCTACAAAATAGGGCCAATTATAGGGCCACCCTATTAACCTCCCTCTAATCAATTACTTCCTACCTCACGCACACACAAAAAATCACATGTTGTTCTGAAAAAAGTGTATATCATGCAACAAATTCATTTGACTAAAATTCTTACTAAACTAAGCAAACAACAATTTACAAAAAAAGTGGACCCTGGAAAGGGTTGTAGGGTTGTAAACTATGTGATTTTCACTATGTTACAACATTAATACAAAAGTACATACAAAAAACCTAAGTAAAACATGACTACAAGGAGCAACAAAGAACTGTTGCACATCAATCACCAGGCAACACAAGTTGGCATTTCAGGCAAATGGCTAAGAAAGCTTGAGCAAGTTTGAGATTACACAAATGCAGTAAGAACATATGGTGGCTGCTAGGCAACACATGTTGGCATTTCAGGCAAATGGCTAAGAAAAGCTTGAGCAAAAGCCAGGCATTGCACAAATACACTAGGCAAAAAACGGTTGAGGGCATGTCAAGGCAATTCAGGCAACTGACTAACAAAACTCCAGCAAAAAAGCCTGACAACTCAGTCACAAAACTTGAGCAAGCCAGGCACACTAGGCAACAGATGAGGGCAATTCAGGCAACTGACTAACAAAACTCCAGCAAAAAAGCCTGACAACTAAGTCACATAACTTAAGCAAACTGACATACATATCTACAACTCAGTCGAAACGAACATGAGAATCGAACCACAGCACATAAACAGCGTCGAACCACAGCACATAAACCTGGTACACAAACATTTCAACAACAATAACCTGTAGCATAGTTGCATTTGTTGAATGAAAAAAAAGTGCTAGGCAACTATATGAGCATCCTATGAGCAGTTGTTGCGCAAATCAGTAGATCAACAAACTAGGACACAAACTATGCATGAGAACATCTCCCTCCCTATCCCTCCACACGCCACGACATCCTACTGAGCATCACCAAGCCTTGAATGCACACCAAAATCCTATCTCACCAGCACCAAAACCAAATCTAGCGAGTGCTTAATCCGTTTTAAATCAGTTAACCTATGCATAATCTCTTCCTAATCTCTTACAAATGGCAAAGGTACTCAGTGATTTCGCCCAAAACTCACGAGATCTGACAAGCCTACACAAAATGGGATCGATATGAACTGACCTGAGATTCTACCCTCCGTCAAGCAGCGAGGTGATTCTGCTCCTCCGCGCGAACCACACGGCGAAGACGTGCGCGTCGACCGTCCTCACCCACGTCTCTGGCGCTGCAGCGCCTTCCGCCTCCGACTGCTGCTGTGTGTTGCGGGTGTGGACGAACAGTCCCGGTCGCCGCATCGACGCGCACGTCGACCCTCCTCGCTCGCGTCTCCGGCCCTGCAGCGCCTTCCGCCTCTGACGGCTGCACCGACGAATGCCCCAGTCGCCGCACCGACGCGCGCCTAGCCGATTAACCACTCCCTGCACACTGCGCACGCTGTCCCTTCCTCACTCCGCCGGAAGACGGCTGCCGAGTCGTCGCACCGCCACCAGTTGCTCCGGATTTGGTGGATTTGCGTCGTTCGCTCGGGGACGGTTTCGAAATGGGGGGATGGGGAGGAGACGGAAGTGCAGAGGGAGGGGGAGAACTGTTGGGACCCACGACCGCTTATCCATCCAACGGGAGTATTCGCACCTCGCCACGACCAGGTGCCACCTGGCGCAAATGACGACGCAGCACCGGGACCGAGCGAACGACGCGCGACCGCGCGATGCCGATCCGACGACGCGCGAGAGCGTGTGCTCGCGCGAGCAAACGAGCACGCGGCCAGTTTTTAGGATTTAGGTTATAATTAATGCACATGTTGATGCATGCTACTGTGGGGCTGAAATCATTTTTTAGGTGTCGTGGTACGAGATCTTGGACAAAACTCTTAGGGTATTTCTAACCGATCCCCAATACAGCCGAATTCTTCGCAGCCGTCAAGTGCTCGATGAAATGCGAACAAGGTAAAAATAAAACCTCGCGTTCCATTGGTATACGATAGCAATTGTTTGTGATTGGTAGTGATTGTTTATAGTGCTTGCTTTAAAATTGTAGAGCGGAGATGAACAAGGCCGAATTCCTCGCATCGTTGGAGTCCTCGGCCATCGTTGGCCTTGGTGATCTCAACTATGACTCATTCTGGGATCATTCGGCCACCCAAGGCACAGAGGACACCGAGGAGGAGCTCCAAGAGGTGGTGGCCGAGGAGGAGGCCGGGGAGGAGGTGGTGGAGGTGACCGAAGCAAGCACCAAAGCCTCAAGGAACCGCGCCCAAAATACAACCAAAAGGAGGACCTTGCGCTTTGCGACGCTTGGTGTGCCATCTCCATGGATGCAACGATCGGAACGGATCAAACCAAGACCATGTTTTGGGAGAGGATCACCGACTACTACAACATCTCCGTGGACGTGCGATCAAGCCGTACACAAGGTTCGCTTGGGCATCGTTGGAGCACCATCCATGATCAATGCAACCGATGGTCAAGTTGCATCGATGAAGTGAACCATGCTCCACCGAGTGGTGTGCAAGTGGCGGAATATGGCCCCAACATCAAAGATCTTTTTAAGCATCGGAACACCAAGTTTGGCCACAAGCCCTTCACTTTGCATCATTGCTACAAAGAGCTGTGCAAGAATGAGAAGTGGATACAAAGAATTGCGAAGACCACTCCGAAGAGGTCAAGGTTGAGCATATGCCTTGAGGACGACGACAAGGTTGATGAAGATGCATGCTAACAATAGACACCAAACAAGATTGCAAAAGAAACAAAGAAGAGGAATGCATTCGGTGGCACTTACAAGGATGAACTTGTGGCAATGAACGAGACCAAGAAGGTTTTGGCGGCCGAACGCAAAGAAGACAAGATGGCGAGGTGGAATGAGTTCAAGGCCTTCGAAGATGAGAAGTGGAAGACCAAGTTGGCGGTCGAAGAGAGAAAGTTGAAGGCCGAGGAACGTAGGCTTGCACTTGAGGAGGAGAGGATTCGTGATGCGAAGAAGGACGAAGAGCGTGCTATTATGTTCATGAATCCAAACACAATGGATGAAACCATAATAAAGTATTGGGAGTTCAGTCGTGGAGAAATCTTTGCCTCTCTTCGGAATGTTGGTGGTGGCTGAGGGGGTGGTGGTGATGGTGGTGGTGATTGTGGCGAAGGGGGTGGTTATGGTGGTCATGGTGATGGTGGTGATCGTGGTGATGGTGGTGGTGGTGGTGATGGCCGAGAGGATAGTGATGGTGGCCGAGAGGGTGGTGGTGATGGTGGCCGAGAGGATGTCGAGGTTGATTTCTTTGCCGAAGACGTCATTTGAGTGGTGGTGGCCGAGAGGGTGGTCATTCATGCCAAAGATTGGCTCAATCCACAACATATACATGCTATGTTTGTGGTGATTTTGACTCAAACATTGTGTTTGAAGTGATGTCTTTTGGGTGAACTTCGCATGTTTAAATTTGAAAAACGTGGTGATATCTTTTATGTTATGACGATTATTGCTATACTTGCTTTAATTTGAATGATTTTAAGATATGTATTGTGTAGAGATTGTGTTTCTGCCGCTAGTATACAAAACGGCCATAAATCTGATTTTACTCCCCTAACTATAGGGGATCGGCTAGGTGCGGCCACTGTTAGTGGAGTAAAATTTTACTCCAACTTTTACTCCAGTAACTTTTAGGATCGGTTAGAAATGCCCTTAAATAGGTAGTCCATCTTAGAGCATCTCTAGCATACCCCTTAAACTGCGGAACTGAAAATGTGTTTTCAGTTTGCGGAAAACACATTTTAAGGGTCAATTTGATCTGCGGCCAAACAGACCCCTCAAACTTAAACTATAAAACCAAATATTTGCTTACATTTTTTCCCACGCCTTCTTCTTCCTCTTGCCCATGTCCAGGGTCTAACTAGAGATGCTCTGAACACGCATACACACATCTGATTTAGACAAATTGAACGCATGCGCATGACACGTACGTACATTCACCCATGCAACACTAGGTGATGGCGGCGTCCCGCGATTTGGTGGTGCCAGAGCGTCCCCGGCGTCGTCCCCAACTCTGTGTCTGACAAAGGCCGGTGCCCCCTGTCCGCCGTGCCGCTTCCCGCTGTCCAACGGCTGCACCACTATCCCTCCCAACCGGCCGGAGTCGCCCTGCGCCAGGCCCCTCTACACGTATCTCATGACCCAACCGAGAGCCCCGAGACGGCAAGCGCGCCGCCGGCGGCGAGCCCCATGATGGCCAGCGCGACCCCCGGTGCGGTGGGCATGAGCAGCAGACTGAAGAGAAGGACGAGAGGCGCCACGAGCACAACACCGACGAGTGTGGCCAGCAGGAAGAGGCCGGAAAGGCCCAGCAACGCAGCACCGAGTGGGGAGGACCTCGGCCACGGCCAACGCGGGGACGTGCGGGTCACTGCGGAGCGCGGACCCTAGGCTCAGCCCCTCCATGTGTCGTCGTGGCCATGGTGAGCTCAGGCGGTGGAGGTCGAGGGAGACGACGATAAGGCTTTTATCTGGCGAGCAGAGGTGGGGACGCGCGGGGCAGCGGCGCCCCGGTCGGGTGGGGCGGCTTCCCGGATGAGCATGGCGGTGACCAGGGACGGACGAGGCAGCGGTCAGGAGCGAGCCATGAAGATTCCGATGGCAGTTGGACTTCCGTCAATGGTCTTTTGCATATACAGGGCACCCTCAGGTTGGCTCCGAAATCCTTATTTTCATAGGTTTAGTGAGATATTTTCCGCGCTTCTTAAAAAAATACAGGTCGGAGTTGTTTACGCTTTCTATTCGGGTCGCTTTTTTTGTTTAAAACTATAAACCGACGGCTATTTTTCAATTTCGTGCGTTTTAAGGGGTATGATGCTCTTAGCTTGTATCTTCTGTTGCTCCACGAAAATCATATGACCTCCAACGAACACCATCTTCCACCAACCCAAAAAACTCCGAACTTTTGGATAAAACTCTGAAATGGATCTTTGACAAGTCATTTTTATACTATTCTGTACGCGAGGTGTACTTGATTTGACCTAAACGGGCATCATGTTCCACGAACCCAAAAAGATAAGGAAAAACATCTTGTTGCTCCACTGGTCAACCTATTAGGCAATCTTATTGTACGAGTGATTATAAATGATAGCTTTCCAATAGTTGACTTGGAAAACTGCTAATAGAGCACGGGCTTGGAGCCTGATTTCTAAAAATAAAAATAGTCAAAAATCAAATTTTTTGTTTCAAAAAATCTTTTTAAAAATATACATGCATATGCAGACATATACTACTTACCTGTAAATTTTCATGATGAAATGCGTACTAATGTGAGCTACACAAAAAAGACAAAATCATGATTTTCTAACACATGTATTATTCCGTTGCCACGGGCCAAATATATATATATATATATATATATATATATATATATATATATATATATATATATATATATATATATATATATAGTACCATTCAAATAAATTGTAATTCATCATGTGGAATATCGGTTCTTCTAATACATATTTTTTCGTCCCATATATGGAGAGGGGGTGAAGTGAAGCTGCTGCCACTCACGATGGCGATGTTTGATGATGGTTTTGCGACGTGATTTTTTTGTACAAACTCAATTGTTCTAATCAGAAATGTTTATTGAAATTGACATAATACGGTTTTCATTCACACTGACAAGTATTCACTCTCACTCGCTTCTTTTTAGAGCAAAAGGCCCGAACCCAGTTCCTCCTAGAAAATGGGTGACAATGATACCCTTTATAGCCCCTAACAGTGCAACAATGTGATGTGGAAGAACTAAAAATAAAATGCTAAAAGCATGATTTACTAAGGATAACCATTCACATACCTAAACATAGTTCGTCGGTGTCAGCGCTTGATGATTCACAACCGAAGTGACAAGGCACGACGGAATAGCATAATAGACAATTAGGAATTGTAGCATCAAAAGAAATTGGAGCGATTCGAAGAGAAACAAGCGCTCGGTTAAACTAAGGCATCACGATGTCCAGGAATCGCGGGCCATCTGCGCGCCCTTCTTTTCCTTTTAATTAAGCAGGAGGAGCGGATGTGTGCACAATGACGTAATGTGCCTAGCAGCTAGGTGGACATGCTATTGTGGGGCCATTGGCTAATGAATGTTACTCCCTCCGCCGGAAATACTTATCCTAGAAATGGATAAAATAGATGTATCTATAACTAAAACAAGTCTAGATAAAACCATTTGTAGGACAAGAATTTCCGGACGGAGGGAGTAAGACTGAAAGATTATCATCAATTGTGCACTACATATCTGATCTTTACAATGCAACAAGACCAGGACTCATTTTTAATACAGCAAACAAAACATTAAATTAGAAATTGCGGGGTTGTTTGGCTGGAGGGACAGTAATTAGGGAGGGGTGGTGGGTGATGGATTATGATTTGAGGTTGAACTCCCACCGTTTTAGAAAGTTTAATATACCTTGGCACTTCATGATGATTCGTCACAGGATGCATTTCAAGATACAAATCAGCCACTCAGAGTTTTTGTCTGCCTTACCAAACATGGAAGTGACACTAAAACCAGAATTCACATGCCTAATCCCACCATGATCGCCCACCCTGTCCCTATTGATGCCAAAGCCAAACATGCGAGAGAAGATATATAGAACAATGCAATGTTGGACAAAAACTATCTTACATGAATAGTCCATTGTCATTCTCTAACAGCTAGCTTCTGGTTAGGATCACCAAATGTACTACTGGAGAATCAAACTACTAAGATCAATGCAAAGAGAAACTACCATTTGAAAAGTAGGCAATGATAAAAATAATAATTTAGAACCTCATTATTTGTTGACACCGTATAGCAATTAAAAACACAGAAGATATGTGACTGCTAATTACTCAACAAATGCATTATGGAAGCTTAAGTTCCATCTGTAATACCTGCAATGTTAGGAGTCATCTTAGCCCAAATAGGCATCATGGCCTTCTCATTTATCCAACCAGAAACCTCCTCTAACAAGGCATGGTCCTGTCAAAGGGTGACACATTTTTCGCTCGGGCATGCCATGTTGGCATGAGAAATAATCTCAAGAGCATCCTATTTAACCAAAAATGTTTCCATTCCAAATTACTCAACGTATTCAATAATCTCATGACATGCAACTTTGTTGCATCCTACACAAATATTCTGTCTTCGGTTGCTAGAACTCATTAAGAGTTGTCTCGAGTGTCCGATCACTGATATGTTCAATGTTCTGCCTTCAAATGATTGGACTCCTGGTTGCTCCATTAGTTTCTCTGCGCCCTGAACTGTGCATATAGCAGGGAGTTAGGTTAACAAAATTTACAGCATCCAAGGACAGCTACCAGCCATAATTAAAACCAAACAGTTAGCCATAATGTCACATTACAAGACAAACCATTTGTGACATTGGTAAAATTGATGATTGTGTAGGTCCAATGCAGAGTGGTATCATCGATAGTCTTGTGCAGAATGGGACCAATGATGATGAACGACTTGAAAGAAAATGATGCCTCAAAATGTGTGCCAACACATCTAAAAAATATGTAAACTACAAAGATGACACGACGTGGTTTAGCTTTGCAACGGGAGAAAGATATCACACGTCCCTAGTCCAATAGGCAAACCATTGTAAAAATAGTAGCTAGTCCATAATTATTTAGTAAAATACTAACTGGCCAATTCCTTTGCAAAGAAATTAACAGGTTAATTCTTCATATCTTGTTAATAATTCTGACCTACAAAGAAAACATGTTGCTCTTGTTTTCAGCACGAAGTTACGTACCGGTACAAAGCACCCCTATGCATGTCCCAAAAGAACAATGCCCTATGGCGACATGGGAAATAACATGCGCCATAATGTAATTTACTTAATAATTAAGCACACAAGTCATCAGGGCATCAAAGAGAAGGCAAGAGAGATTTTTAGCTTATCTGCATCAGTACAGCTACACTAAAAGTGGCAATAACAAAGTATTTCAGCATTTAGGTTAGTATCTTGAAAAGGCCTTGCTTTTGACCTGGTGCTCCAATGCGTCTTTCATGGACTAAAAGAAACAAGAAGCCCATGATGAAAACACCCAGCAACACACAACTATTAAAGGGCCTATGGACTGATTCACAGAAGAGAAAATGCCGGACGTACTTTGTTTCCATGAGGGCCCTGCCGAATCAGCAAATGTCGGACGTATGGCGAACTCTGGCTGAGCGCACCGCTGAACACCATCTCCATTGTCTCCATGAGGGCCGTGCCGAATCAGAATTCTTGCAGTATCTCCAACCACGAGAATTCAACAGAAGCTGTGATGCAGATCCATCAACATCTAACTGAGTGGTTGAGGATTCGACATGTCATGATGATTTCTTACGGACATCATGATGAATAGTGATATCCATGCTATCGGTTAACAGTAGAAAAATATATTTTGAACCAAATACCTGCAATTATAAGAAAATTCGACCATGTTTAATAAAACAAATAAACAACTTCCAAAAATTTCTCAAAATTGTGGTTAATTAAATTCTGGGCATATGCTACCCCAACTAAATTCTATGGCCAAATGCAAGTGCAGAATTGGTGAAACAAATTAATTCCTACATTTTCACCACTAAACAAATCACAATTAGTCACACTGATCACACTCATACCCCTGGGTAGCTATCCAAACTGAATCTCCGGTCAGTTAATCACCAGAATTTACCAATTAAGAATTCAAAACACACTCACGCTCTCATTACTCCATGTTTGACGTGTAATAATAGTCATGATAAAAGACTTGGAATTTGCAGAGTAACATATTTCCCTTCTCGCCTACAAACACACTCATCCAAGAATTAATAGCTTAAATACCAAACTGGACTGTGCGTAGACCTAGCTGGTCTAATTGATGGGCTGAAGCCAAATGCCAGTGCGTTGACACGAAATCATAAAATATAGACACAATGATCAAATTATTCTTTTAATTCAAAAATATGTTATAAGCATGATGGCATCTGGTTTCCATCATACAACGACAAATACTTGTGCATTGGTATAGGTCTTCAATAAATAAAGCATTAGTAAGATAACACAAGTTATTGCATGTCTTCTACCTTTCACTCTCTTTGTCTATCACTTGGCTTCCATTCTCCCTTTCTCTTTCTCCCTCTCCACCTGCTCCTTGACACAATGCTATCACCATTGGTGAAGCTATGAATTAGGGATGAGTGCAACCAGAACAATTATATTATCATTAAGGGTTAATTGCAGAGTTAAACTGAATTCTGATTTCTAAATCATCAAATACAGAGTTGATTACAAGGTGAGCAAACAAAAATCAAAATTTACAAAGAGAAAAAAATCTAAAAGATATACAGGAGTAGCTAAATGTAACATCAGGAACCAATTCTCAAAAAGAGATTTAAGCTGCATTTTGGTACCTATGAGATCACAGGAGCAGGCCATCAGCGCTGACAGTTTCATTTTCATGGTTGAAGATCATAGCATTGCGTCACTTCGAGAAATCCGTACATTCCTCGAGAAATGATCCCAGGAAATGAATAACAAGATGGAGCATCAACTTCTGTAATAGAAAAATAATACAAAAGAATAAAGCTCTGAAAAAAAATCTTACTTGCTCACATTGAGAGATAAAACGATAGTGTGTTGTTACTGTCCAGGTTGACAATTATAGAGTCATCAATAGCAAGTGTAGTCTTAATTTATAGAAGGACAATATAAATCTTGTATATAGAACTCATTCAACAGGTTTAGGAGCCTAAATGTAAGAACATGTATTGACATATCTTTAGTATTATAAATGAAGATAATTTTATGGTCTATTGACGCCATTTGATAAATTAAAAAGAAGGTTCTTACCTGCCACTGGGATGTGAACTATTGTCTAGAATTTCAGATAACCATGCACAATATTTGGTCGAGTATCGGTGTGAACTCACACATGCACACACACACAAACAAAGAAGCCCTCGTCCAACCCGGAAATGAAATCTTGCCCACGCACTCCGCAGGCGAGCTCGTCCAATCTCACTGCCACTCCGTCTCCCTGGCTGCCGTCCTCCGCCTCCATCCCTCGCCTCTCCACCTCCCCCATCCCCATGTTGCTTTCATCGACAACCACCCATTGCCGCTGCCTTCGATGTGGTTACCTTCACCACTGCCACCGCATCACCTTGCCTCGCCATAATCTCCATGCCCTCATTGGTCACGTCCACAGATCAAATAGTAGGACCTACAAACTGGTTATACGCCCAAAAAGTGAGCATGCAAGATCAATGTAAAATCAAACAAGATTCTGCAAACTGAACCACATATAACTCCCATGCAAAGAAGGGTACTCTGCATCAGTTCCATAGTCACATGATAGACAATAGATACTGATTTCCAATCAGATGAGTAGACAATGTTGCGAACCTCCCCATGCGATTCTGCAAAGGGTTACAAAATCGTGGAAGGAAATTTGGGGAAACAATTGAACTCCTCCTAGAAAGGACAGAAATGACGAGTTAAATTATTTATTCTCAAGGGAAAGAATTCAGTAAGCTAATTAATACGTGCAATTGGAAATTACATTTTCTTTTCTTCTAAGGCACTCATTTGCTTCAGACAATATCTCTTCCTGCAAAATTATTCAGTGTACTGTTAGGAACAGTCAATTTTATATCTGAATAAATTTATGTGAGAAAATTTATGAATAGATAATATGATCAAATTTATTTTGTTAAGAGCATACCTTCCTCTAGAGACCAGTGAGATGAAGAAGCATCTGTTGTGTCTGCAATCGTGAAAATGATCAACATTTTGTGTCGTAACATATCGAGGACGACACACCCAAATTATCCCTAGCTTTTATGATGCATTAATTGCAAGGACAACTTACTGACGAAGCTAAAATCATCAGAAGTCTACACTTTAGCCAGCCCAAAATCACCTGTTTTAGACAACATATATAGTCGGAAACAGAAGATATTGCCGTCAGTTCTTTCAAGTATTTTTCATAGTAACTGATTTTATTAGAGTGTACTTACCGATCCGTATACTTTGGTCCTTTGTAAGAAATATATTTGAACACTGAAAAAAAGTACTATGCATGGTGAGCAACCGGCTAGGCTTAACTGAAATGAAATGTGAGTACCAGATAAAGGTTACAAATGTAACAACCTTGACATCTCGATGAAGGATATGATTGGCATGCAAGTAATTAAGCACCATCAGGAGCTGCACAAGCCACACACAGAGTTTCTGCATCCAGAAAAATTGGCATTGCAACGGGGCAAAATTCAGTAAGCGGAATTTGCGGCTACTGAACAAGACATATTACAGAGTAGTTGAGCACCTCCGAGAAATGGTTGCCCTTAGCCTTCTTAATGGCCTCTAGCCGGCAAATGCAGAGGGAAAAACAGAGAACCACAATTTCGTTACAGGTTCCAAATTTAGTTCAGAGCTCACTTCACAAGTTACACACATACATGTCCCCTCCCTCGCAGTAACCGATCACGATGCACACATAGCACCCCTGATGCCAACAACAAAAAACACTCATTTCAGACGTCGGCGGTCACATGAATCCTTCCGTTGGAACATTTTTTTTCTTTTTGAAATTTTCAGTAGGAACATTGAAACGTTGCAAGATAAGATCATAAGAGAAGAGGGGAGGACCATTCTTACCTTCTCCACCCAAGAATCTTTGTATTCCATGATGTAAGGGCTCCTTACTTTTGCGATGAGCTCCATCTGCATGAACAAAATGCCGAATTTCATCCAAAGGTCAAACAAACCATGCATCTAAGTTGAATGCTAACATGTGACATGGCACAAAATAGGGAATGAAAGAGACCTCTTGGTGCGCGGATCGCCGGCACCTGACGGTCTGACGGGCGACCTGGGTCTTCTTCAAGACATACCTGAAACAAGGCATACTTGATATTCAGAGATGGTCCAGGGATTGTGGAGAGCAAGCAAGGGTGGAATTGCAATGGAGTTGCACCAACCTCTTCCTCTCAACATTGTGCCTCACCAGGAGCGCAGAGCCAAAGGAGCCCTTCCCAATCTGCTCCAGCACCTCGTATTGATCCATCTTCTTCTTCTTCTTCCCTAATCTGATTCAGCCCAAATAGCTTCTTCCCTGCCAAGAATCAAACGGCCCTGCTCGAGGGGAGTTCATCTCCATGGGTGGACGCAGCGGCGCGAGGCGAGCACAGGAGGAGTGTTCTGCGCGCCCCCGGAATCGGCCGGCCTAGATGGCGGCGACGGAGAGAGAGTTGGGTGAGTGGGAGGGGCGGATCTGGCCGCCGGCTGAGCCATCTCTCTCTCTCTCTCTCTCTCTCTC